>NW_012130375.1:0-5615 GCF_000143395.1 Atta cephalotes | reverse complement strand
CTTCTCTCTCTCTCTCTCTCTCTCTCTTCTCTCTCTCTCTCTCTCTCTCTCTCTCTCTTTCTTTCTCTTTCTCTGTCTCTATCGAAGAAGGGTCGCTGCCGTTGCTGTACCGAGCAGCCCGTCGTTCGCAACGTGTGTCACGTAATTCGCACGTCGCCGGAAGCGATCGCCAATACGCGATTTGGCCGCACACGATAAAGTTCCAGTTTCCTAACTTTGGTGCTTTCATCCGATTCGAAATTGAAAATCAGCGAGCAATATCCCGTAGAGGTGTAATCGCTGGCGATGGAATTCGTTGTGTCCCGCGCAGGATTAAATCAAATTACATTCCATTCTCGTATCGTGAAATAATATTGATCTAATAGAATATTGTAATTTGAACAATAGATAAAATAATTCGAATCTGTGAGAAAATTGTAAGGAGCCAGCTTACAATCTGTGTAAATTCTGTGCTGAAATGTTCTGAACCAAAATTTCTGCGCGATCAACAGTCTGTATAATTGCGGTTTACGCGCGTAATTCTATATTGATATTAAATTGCATCCCATTCTCTCATGTACACGAAACATGTGATGTAGATCTAACAGAATACGTAATATTAACATGAAAATATATATTGAATCACAAATCACATAATTAATGTGATTTATCCGCGATAATGTTCAAAGGTTTCTATATATTCGTATATATAATTCGTATATAAAATTTGTAGCGCATGATCATGTGATTGTATAGTATCATGTAACTTGCATACTCCGTACCTGTTATTATAATTATACGATTCTATTTTTTATTGGTGGTATCCTATTACGCGTTTCCAAATAGAATTTAGTTATGAGGTATAAATGGATCAATTACGTTATTGACATTTCATACTTTATATTAAACTAATGCTATCGATATTTTACATTTTGAGTTAATTACAAGAAATTTCCGCAATTTCATCAATCGCTCGAATTAGGATATTTGCCTGTGATCGAATCACTTTTTGCTAATTAATAATTTTATATCGTGCTATCAATTGCAATACAAAATTAATATTAAAAGTTTATGATCAAACGTTCGGTTAGAAGTCAACAGATCTGTGAAGAAAAGGTTTCACTTTGTGTTCGGGCCCAATCTTTCTTCACGCCTTCGTGTAGGCCTACACGTGGGAAACATGAAAAACTTGAGATTTTTTGCTAGTGTAGAATCGAAAAGCGAAAGGTCTTTGGCCTGGTCGAACGCTTAGAACTCCAAAAAAGCAAGGGGGGCCCTGACGGAGACGGCTTCGACGATAAACAACGTTGAGGGAATCGGCCCCTTCGAGGACCGAGTACGTGCCTTCTGTTGTGAGAAAGTATCGCAAAGATCGACAATGATAGGAACGTAGGAGGAAGGGAAAAGAGAGGGTAGAAGGGGCATTTTGACAGCCAGAGAGGCAGACGCGTGCCAACAACTGGAATCCTCTATCATTTTAAAGGCCGATGACTCTTGAATTTTCAGTAATTCTTTGAATAGAAGAGACGAGCGTATCATATTATATTTTTAAACTAAAATTGTAAGACTTATCTAATTTCCTATAGAAAATAATCAATTATAAGCCCAATTGGAAACTAAAATAATACGGCATATTGGTACATATAATTTAATTTTTCAGAAAATTTCATCCTATTTTGAAATGACATCTATACCTGTATCTGTCATACTGGATTAGTATCTATTATTTGTACTTATATTTCAAAATTATGCTACATACATAAGTTTTTAATTTTAACAAATGATTTCATCGACTTCTAAGATTATATAAGCTATTTGTTCAAATATTGAGATAAAATAACATTCGAAACATTAGAATATATTTATTTCTTTGCAGGATTTACAATGTATGCATTTATAAAATAAATATGTATTGTCTGAATGTATTAGATGTATTCCTGCCTACATGCGTGCATGCGTGCAGTGTCTACAAAATATATATTTTAACTCCTAATAAATAAATAAATAAAACTCCGACGATTTATAATAATTTTATGAGCTTTAAAATGGGAAGTAGATAAGGAATGAAAATAGGTAAACAGACTTCGAGTGTCCAAAGATATTAATTTCAAACAAGCGTTCCGGACTACTTGGTGCATGTACCGAGATACAATTACCCTTTATTACCTCGCGTGCCATATTTATCCCTTCTGCCCCGCCTCGCTTCCCTAAAGAGGGTAAAAGAAACAAAAGTTCGTGCTCTCTCGAAAGCCATGTCGAATTACCGAACAACGTTTACTGCTAATAGTCAGTGTGCAACGGAACGGGCACGGAGGGAGAGATATCTGAGATGGAAATCTTGTTAGGAACTTGAAACGGAGGGGCAAATGTCCGGAGGATATCCAGGGATAACGATTCGCCTGGCGCACGTGTGGGTGGAAGGAGAGAAGGAGAAACGAGGATGAGAGAGATAGAAAAAGAGGAGAGGGAGGAGGGAAGAGAGAGAGAGAGAGAAAAATAGAGAATCGAATACGGAAGGGAAGAGGAGAGAAAGTCGTGGGAGAGAGGGAGAATAAGCGGCTACATAAAGACAGGAGCTGGCGCGTGCCAGGTGCTTCGTTGCACACAATGCATCTCTGTTAGGCCGAGAAGGAGAGAGAGGAAGAGAGCGAGGGAAGCCTCCGGAAGTCGAAACGCGGCCTGGCGGGTGCACAGGCGGCTCTTATTAAAGAGGAAGAAAGGAGCGTGTCCGCAGAATACGCGATTCTCGTTCGTGCCCGACTGGCAAATGGTCGTGCACTTTAATGTGATGCGTCGACGACCGGTGGTGCGTTGCGTTGCGATGCACGAGCGGTACATCTCCTCTTGTAATACGTGCTGCGTCGTGTCGATCACGCCGCCGTCGTATTTAATTGACGAAATTCTTCAGATGCCCACGAACCTCTCCTCGACAGAGGAGAGTAGGAGACCCTTTTTTAAAGCGCCTTATGAAACTGCCGATCTCATCGTAGTCGATAGAGGTTACAAACTTCGTGTCGATCTGAGTGGGCGACACAATCGTTCTTATCCCGAATTCTTTTCTTACAATTTTCTTGGATTATCTCCTAAGGCATTAAATATCCGAGAAGTAATCTTACTGGAGCATGTGTGCGGAATATGACGATAATCTCTCGCCAAATATGTATGATAAATTAACAAACTAAGCGGAACGATTGGCTGCAATCGCCGCAACTGCATTTGAGGATTAAGTTTCTCAATTATGTACGAGTGTGACGAGATGAGATAGGAAGTAGGATACAAACAGAAGGAGCAAATTAAACCGCCGGAGTTAAATGTAATCCCGCAAAACATTATTTAGCTCTCAGCTACCATGGCGGGATTAAATCTGGCAGCGTTGCAGGTACTTTATGGAACACATCACACAAGAGAGAGTACGAAACTTGTTTTCATCTTATTACTTCCCTAACTTCTTCATAATGCTATGCATGATGATCTATTTCTCTTCTCATTATAAAGATAAATAAAAGAAAGTAATATATTGTCCTTAGTATCGCGAGAAAACTGAATTCTGTATCATCAATTATAACTATATTAAAAAATAGAAGCTGTTTACAATTTATACAAATCTTTCTGATAGATGCTCTGATAGATTCCTAAGTTTATAAAATCTAATATTTTCATTTGATCCCGGTTAAATATATCAGTTTGTAAGAAATATATGGGAATACTTTAAATTTTCGCAATTACACGGACTATCCGATTACTGTAGGCTAGAATTGAACTCCGGTTTACGACAGTAGTAAAAGGGACTTAACACCTCGAAAACGTGGAAGCGGGTCTAAAGCCGACGCGGATAGCAGGATCAGCGACAAAATTGAGACGTTTAGGCAGACCATTAAAGGGATGCCTCCGTCCAGCGCCGTCCCATAAATCACCGTCCTGTTTTTCAGTCGTTGGGTGAAAAGCGAGGCGCGCTACCCCCGAAAGGCGTGTGTTTGTGTGCGTGTGTTTGTATGCGTACGTCGTTAACGCGGTTCGTGAAGCGACAAAGGGAGTGCACGAAAATGCAAAGGAGTGCGAGAAAAAGAAGAAAAAGGTGTGGAACAGGGAGGGATGCAACGGATCTGAAAGTCGCGTGCCGATGTGAATAACTATCGAACCCTCGTGTTCTGCCCCCTGTATATTCGCCCCTGACGGCCAATCCATAAATACCTTAATGGATCCAAACTGTCGCTTTTACCTTCCACCGCAGGGGCTTTGCCAAATGCCGAATATACTGTCTGTAGAATCTCTATTTTCCCTCCCGTCTTTTCTCCCTTCTGACACTTTGCTTATGTCTTGCTCGTTCTTTTCAATTTTACGCTTTTTCTCTTCTCTCTTTCTCTTTTCCCTCCTTTATTTTTCTTCAACGTCCAACTGCTAGTTTGCCGCCTTTTTCGTGAATATATCGCCGGAAAACGATGTATTTAGAATGCACACTTTGAAATCGTTTTCTATTCATTCGGCATTTTGGGAACAGTTTGCAAATGCGGAACCTTCGCTTAAGCTCACGGATTTCCAGGTGAAAAGGGTAGTCAGGTGAGATGATGAATACACGCTTTTTTCGTCGTTGGAGGTGAAAAATTTCAAATGCTATTCAGTGATAGATTAAAAATTTTAGTTTCTAAGGCCCAGTTCCACAATTCACGGTTAATTCTTAACCGAGGTTCAACTTGTTTCTCATTTCTTTCCTATTCTTTCCTTCTAGTATTAGTCTATTCTAGTATTATATAATTCTAGTAGAAATAATGAATAAGTTGAATCTCGGTTAAGAGTTAACCGTGAATTGTGAAACTGGGCCTAAAAAAGTTCTATTATGTATAACCACAATACAAAGCCAAATATCAGTCAATTATTATAATCTTTTACCCATTAGATTTATTTATACGGATTAATAATACGGATTCACTTAATAGAAAAACTACTTATATATTTCTTTTATATATTTCTTTTAATAAAAAAATGTTTCTAAACATGTTCTTTTGCTTCACATTTGACACATTTGAAAAACGTTCTAATTTTTAAAATCGAAATATAATAACATGGTTATTATTCTTTGTAAATAAATTCTTTTTAAATAAATAAAAATTTCTTTCATTACGTTGAAAATTAATATCAGATCATAAATAAAACTAATGTGTGTCTAAAGTTGTATAGTGTTCTTCTAATTCTAATTTTATACTAATTAATTAAATGAAATAGTAAGGTTTAATTATATAACTTGATGAAAATTGAAATACACTGAATATAAAATTTTTGTATCCTTTCTCTTTTTAATATTAAAAAATTCTTTTTATATATATATATATATATATATATGTGTGTGTGTATATAAGCTTTGATATTAAACAGAACATTGAAAAAATAACGCTGTTCATTTTTTGAGATCCTATTTTTAATTAAACTCAGCATGTTTGTCATGTATCATTGAGAGAATCCGTGGTGTTTCCCTCAGCAACATCTTCTTTGATACTCTCGTGAACACGGTCAGATAAAATCTTGAAAAAGTCGAGTATGATGATTAGAGGGCGACCTCTCTCTCGCTTTGCGAAGTCCAAATTTCTTAAGTAAACCTTCATCTCTAAATAAATGCGCTCTTACTTTCTCCCCTCCCTCCC
>NW_012130374.1:0-5613 GCF_000143395.1 Atta cephalotes | reverse complement strand
TATTATATATATATATATATATATATATATATATATAATCTTTATACAATTATAACACAATTTTACAATTGTGCAATAATTATACAATACATTGTAATAATATATAAATTATTCATATTTCAAAATAAAGAATCCAATAATATCGTAACTAGCTGTTTTTTTAATCTCGTTTAAGTATCCCAAGTCATTATTGGACTTCCTCGTACGCAATCCCGGTCAGATATAGTAATGGCTATTTTATCCTATTGAACGCTTCATATATCAAGCGTATTAAAATAGAAATACTTACGAAACGAGAGGAGTTATCATTACGGACGGTCTTGGCGTTACCGAAGGCCTCCAGGACAGGGTTGGTCTGGACGACTTGGTCCTCCAGAGAGCCTTTCTTCTGACTCGCATCAGTCTCCTTATCTTTCTTAGTCGAGGCACCGACGGTGGCGAAGTACGCGATTACTTTTTTCGTGTTCTCAGTTTTTCCGGCACCAGACTCACCGGTGATCAACATAGATTGGTTCTCGTTATCTGTCAGGGGCAAGAGACACAGATTTTTCATAACAGAATGTCGCAAAAATCTCTTACAAATCAATTCTTATAGATCTTTTAGATAAAAAAAGAGCGTCTTCAATATAACTGTTCTATGTAACAATTTATATATGTTGAGATAAATTAACGTAGTATACTAACGTAGTAAACTGTTATTAAGCTAATCATTTTTAATGTTTTGATTTTTTCGAAAGTAATGATTTTTCTCAATATATTAATGTTATATTAATGTTATATTAATGTATTATGATTAATACATTGCTTCTCGCATAATCATTTTTTACATACTGGTAAGCATGTTGACGTAGGCTCCATCAGAAATGGCGAAAATGTGCGGCGGTACCTCACTACGCCTCTTGCCACGATATAATTTGGCGCACCTAGAGGTGTATACGGGGAATCTTTTGTAGGGATTAATAGCCACGCAGAATAGGCCGGAATAGGTCTGCAAAAGTAGAGATCAACGATCATTTAAAGATCAATCTAAAGGCTTCGAGCAATGTTCCATGGCTCGTTTTTATTATTCGCTAAAACGAAGATTTCTCGATTCTTGGCGTGCGATCTGTCTCGCTCGCACAAGAATCAATACAGACAAAGTGCACAAGAAAACTACTGACAAATTTCAGCTATTCGAATTCCTGAATTTGTCAAAGAAGATTATACATCATATACAATCAACGTAATTTACTGATATAATATTATATATATATGTATTTGATAATTAAATATTACAGAATCTCTAATTATGATTCCTTTAATTATATAGCAATAAATTAAATTATAATAAATAAAATAAAATTATGGATTTTATAAAGTTTTCAATACTGTAATTCGAGAGAAATCTTTTTTTTCTCCAATTAAATCATTATTATATTGTATGCAAATGAAATTATTCATAATAATGCAATTTTTCCTCAAACTTCGAATAATTGAAATTTATCTGCAAAGTACATTGTTGATAGTGTTTGATTATTTTTTTTTCCAAATCCTCGCAAGAAATAATTACCAATTACAAATTATAAATCAATATTATCTATAAAACTTATAAAAATTCTTTCAAATGCAAAGAAGATTAGCAAATATAATTTAATTGTATAGTGTAATTTATTATATAGATATTATAATTGATAGATATTATAATTGTTAATTTGAAATAATCCGACAATATCGACAATACATACAATATTGACAAAACATACAAATAATATTATTATGGAAACAAAAAACAGGTTGAATGCCGATGCAGGAATTATCCATTTCTCATCGTAATAGATGCGACTCGTATCTAAAAACGAGAGCATCCTTCAGGATCTCCACTTTGTGAGCACACGGACCCTAGAGCGCACTCAGTTAAATACAATGGATATAATATTTAAGAAACAAATATGGAATAACAGAACAAAAGATGATTACACATCTTATGTGAATCAAAATAAAGAGAATGTCGTGAAATTTAATCGACATAACGAGCATTCTCTGGTGGAGAACGAAAAAAATGGCAAAGCGTAAAATATTCCTATTTGACATTTTTTTCAACAAGGACTTTCAGTGACTGATCGAAAATTATCAATCCAAAAAGGAAAGAATAACTTTCGCAAACATGGAAGAAATCACGACAGAACGTCACGCACGTCATTGTGCTTTACGCGACGATGTCATTTTTTCAAAAACAAAGTGAAAAAAATCATGCATCTCCAGATAGAAGTCTGGAGTAAAACACCAAAATTAAAACGAGTATTAAAAAATCGAAAAAACTAGGAGACGTCGCAGCAGGTCATAGTGCTTTGACGACGACGTTAAAAAGGAAAAGAAATAAATTTAAAAAATAAAAATCATGCATTTCTCCTATACAAAAACATTGAACGGACGAAAAATTCTCATCTGGGAAAAGGATAAAAAAATCATCGATAAAAAAATAAAGAGATTAGGAGACGTCGTGATCGTCCTGCTTTACGACGACGCTCCTGCACAAGATCCGTGCATCCTGTCGAGCCATTTGTCGCGGATGACGAATGGAGTATAAAGCCGAAGGACCTTTCGGAACATCGCGAGACGCGTCCTGGCGTTTTGAGCGATGAACCGATCCTTCGAAACTAGCACAGAAATTCTGAAAGGGTGTCGTGACAGTCACGGCGGTGGCTCGCAAATAGAGGAGGAATACTCGAGGACAGACAAAACCCTCCACATCCTCGGATGAAGAGGAGGGAGAGTGCGAGCATCTCCCCATTGCGAACGAAGAGTCTTACATAGATGAGTTTGGCGTAGTAACGTTGCTTCAAATTGTGGAGGACCGAAGCATCATTGAGGTAAGTCAGATTGGACATGTCCTCGCATTTCTCATACTTGGGTGGGTTCACCTGCTGCAGCTGGTCCTTCTTGAAGTCCTTGGTCTATCATCAGCCCCAAAGAGAAAGAAAAAGCGCATTAGTGACATAGGTTCACGACAATTGACTTACGTAGATCAGTTTGGCGTAGTAACGCTGCTTCAGATTGTGCAACACCGACGCCTCGTTCAAGTAGGTCAGGTCGGCCATATCTTCGGCTTTCTCGAATTTCGGCGGGTTCACTTGAGACAGCTGGTCCTTGCGGTACTGTTTCGTCTGCACGAGCATTTTCTTTTTTTTTCTCCTTCTTTTTTTATCATTATTACGTTTCAATCGAGCGATTCAGTTATCTCTCAGATTAAAAACAAGAGATGGAAAACACATCGGAATTTGAATAATTATTATTTTTATTGGAAAGGCATATTTTATCTTAAATTTAAAAAATCAAAATATCTCTCAGTCTTCTACATTTGCGAAAATAAAGGAGAATGGAAGAAAATTTTAATTGATGAAAAATTATAAACATAAAAAAAATAAAATCTGTCCAATAT
The DNA here is from genome assembly GCF_000143395.1 of Atta cephalotes. NCBI lineage: Eukaryota > Metazoa > Arthropoda > Insecta > Hymenoptera > Formicidae > Atta > Atta cephalotes. Next base: position 2,195 of record NW_012130374.1, on the reverse strand, counting down.
ATTAATAAAATAGAACAATTTTTCAATCAACAATTTTTTACATTATTGTTCTACATATATAAAATTTAATAACTTAATTATCAATTTATATATATTCATCAATTTATATAATATTTACTTTAGAATTTAATGAACTGTTAGAATTAATTAGAATTAAAAATAATGATAATAATTATAATAATCTCAAAAAAAAGAGATTTAAGAAATAAAGAAAAATATTTAAGTGGCTCTTTGTTAAAAAAATAAAGAAATTAATAGCTTTTAATAAGTTTGTGATTACAATTTAATTGACTTGTTATGATGTCCTCCACGAGAAAATTAAAAAAATATATAAAATAAAATGATCATCTATCAGCTATATTATTATCACAGGTATTTTGAATATGGATCAATGAAAACATTATGATACACCTCGTCTAGTTCCCGCTAAATTGATTTCGTGAAATTAAAAAAAAAGGTAAGAAAATAAAATACAAAAATTAATTTGTATTCAAGAAATTGTGTTTGGGAATTAAATTAAAGGTCTCAAAAACGACATTTTTTTCCCGATAATTGCATTGCATAAAGAGATTTTTTGGCAATGATCATTGACACTTCTCTCTCTCTCTCTCTCTCTCATGCGTTTTTCTCGGGCTTCGTGCTCGGTTGCTGCTCTAAAAATACGTTGACCCGCGTTTCGAGAAGTGGCGTTTCGGCTTATTATTACGCCAGGCGCTAGCGACAGCGATTCTAACAATAGCGTTTGGGCTTACAGCCGTAACGAAGCAACGCGCACGGCGACATGGGTTTGCTGAACCATTATGTAATCTACATGTATTACGCAGGGACACGGATATTGGGGTCGTTTGTTCGCGAGTTTGCGGAATTCGGACAAGAATAGCAGGGCGGTACCTTCGTCAAAGTCGTGAAAAACAAGCACGATCAACATTGATTATAATTGCGAACAAAATAATTCACACGTGAGTGAATTATGATCTGAATGAATTATGACCTGTGAAACATTATAATATACGTAATAGTAATATACAGTGATGACTATTTATTTTTTGAAATATGAAATGCAATTATGTGAAAGAGAAAAAATGAATATAGAAAATATTGAGCTATGGATAATAAAATTATATTACTTTGAAAATATAGTTCTCATAAAAAGCAGTATTACAATATCATACATAAGATTATATAGAAAGAGAAAAGGAGAGAGAAAAGAACGAAGTAGTATAAGAATCTGGCATTTTATACTTGTAATTTTTTTCTTTAAAACAACATTGCAGATTAATTTGTGTTTAATATAAATAATTTCCCAACTTTTTAAAATTTCCGGTTTTGCTACACTCAATGCAAAAAAAAATTCTGCAAGCCTAATTGCTGGAAATTTGTCATATAATATAAAGTCTGCAGCATATCAATGTGATTTGAATTTGGTGAGAAATACTTTAACAATTTAATAGTATCAATTATACATTTTCCTTTCACTTACTGTTAAAATTTTTATTTTTCAAATTATGTATCAACAGAAGAAAGATAGAGTTTGCAAAATGGAATAAATATAATTACGCAAGATTTCAACGAATTAGGATTTTCCAAATAAAAATTTATAGATATTTATTTCATTTTTTTTTATCAGTCATAGCCAGTTTTATTGATATATATTTATCTACTCTGCATTTTTATTTTTTTCTTAAACTCCTTGTATGTACATTATTTTGCCATTATATATTTTTGCAAGCAAAGTTCGATCCTAACAATTTGATTAACGTCAAAATTAGATTTCAAAGAGCTAGACCTTTTGCAGTAAAACAAAAATATATGATTACGTTCTGCATAAAAAATTGTCTCTACTAAAAATTTTACGGTAGGCGAGAAGGAGAGGAGAACGGATTATTTCTAATTGTAAGATTTTCTAATCTGTAAGTTTCTAATTGATCGTCATTGTATAATTTCGTCAGCAGAACGGTGACGGAAAGCTCTTTACGTAATGCACTTTTTGACAGGCTTCAAGCTTGAGACTTTATTTCCGTCTGAAAAGAAAGTCTACACCTTCGGCCGGGTGACAGAAGGTCGTAAGTACTCTACGGCGGCGATTCGCAGTCGGTTTTCTGTTCTCCGAAAATAGATCGTCAGCGAGATCCCGTTCTTCCCCCTTCTTTTTATATATATAGAAGCTAGCAAATCCCCCCTTCTCTCTCTCTCTC
>NW_012130373.1:0-5628 GCF_000143395.1 Atta cephalotes | reverse complement strand
TATATATTATTATATATATATATATATATATATATATATATAATATACTACTACTACTACTACTACTCTCTACTACTACTATATATATATATATAGAGAGAGAGAGAGAGAGAGAGAGAGAGAGAGAGAGAGAGAGAGAGAGAGAGAGAGAGGAAAGGCCCCTATTATGAGATACCGAGTTCATTTTGAATAAAGAAGCTAGAAGTCTATAGATAGAATTTAAAAAAATAATAGGTCATTTTGAAGGGAATTTAATAACCTTTAAAATAAACGTTACATAAAATTTTAATTCAAATTCCAATTTTTTTTTTAAATTAAAGAAATATAAAAAGTGAGCCAATCGCAAAGTCAAAAAAATTGTGTAATATGAGATGCTAATATGAAATGCCCCGAGAATAGTATCGATAGTAAAACGCAAAACGCATATCAGTATTGTAATTAAAAAACTTTATTTAATGTTTCCAAAATACAAACACAGCCAATATGCGCGAAAAATGAGCATGCTCAGTATGGATATTGGTAGATTATATCCAGAACTCATTTTCAGATAATTGCAATCAAGCATCGTAGATATAGGCACTCGATGTTCATTCCGGTTGTCTTTTTTATTATTGTACAATAACATTTATACTCTAGCAACGATTTTCACTATAACGTAGGAGCATGGGTTATTTCATATTATATAGAAATATCCTGGGTATCTCATATTACGATTTCCCATGCCTTATTATTTACAATCAAATCTAACTTCTGTAATTAAACAATTTAACATATTCCGTATTTTTCTATTATGACCTTACTCTATCACTACATGAAGAATTTATTGTCAAATATTTATTTAAATAATAAACAGGTTTAAAGGTTCATCTCAATGAAACTTGAAGACATCCATTCCAAATTCTAAAATCTTGTTTACAATGACTACAGGCATGATCTAATAATGAATTTTCTACTAAATAATTTTCAACCCAAAAGCAATAAATTCATGGTGGAACCAATAGATAGCATTTATTAATTTAATAGTAACGCCGCTATCTCATAATAGGGAGCTTTCCTCTATAAATATAAAACTGACACACATATATATATATATATATGTAGTATACAAAAATACTTTAAAATATTAGATTTTTAAAAAACATTGAATAGGAAAATGATCAAACAATTGGATAAACGAAAATTAAAAAATTCTTGTCAGTAACGAAGCTCATGTAAAAAAAATAGCTTCATCCGATGCAAAATGTAACAATGGCACGTTCTCCATAAACAAGCACGCTCCTGAATGCACTTTTATGCGTATGCACTTGCTCTAATTATTTGTAGCAGACAAAAGATCGATATTTACATTTTACATTTAACCTAAACTGATCAATTTCAGATTTTATTTGTACAGCACTACATATAATGTTATCGCTTAAGTCATTAATTTTTTCCTTTCTTCTAATAAGAAAGTGAAGTATTTAGTCATTAATTAGACTCATTAATTTAATACTTATTAATCATTAATATATCTCTTAATATAGTTAGTAAGTAGTAAGTAGAATTATCTATAAAAATCAAATGAACATGAATACAGTCGAGGTTAATCATGCGGTGCTTTAACGAATACTCTTTTTGCAAGAGCGCAAAACAGCAAGCAAACTGCAGTTCTTCCATCGAGAGCTTCTGCTCGCTCAATTAATCGCACTTTTCTCCGAGTAATCACGTCTCTTTCCAAGATCGGGCTCGCGACTCGTACGAAAAAACTTCGCGTTCCGGAAATTACGCGGCAAGGCCAAGTTTTCAGGTCAAGCGTAGCTGTATTTTTTGTCCGTTTTAATCTGAACTTTACGATAAGGAGATTGCATTGAACGACCCGTTACCTCTACGACCGAGAGTGGCCCTTACTCTACAAGACGATTAAGGAGACTTCTTCACTCATCCTTTTTACGAATGCACATGTGCACACGAAATTAAATTAAATGTCGATAGAAAACTATTTCTACATCATTCTGACTAATGATACGAGAATTTTATCAATGACAATTAACATCTTTATATCTAAATATTTCATTGAACGATTTATTATCAAATTCATATTTTAATTCATATTCTAATAATAAAATAATATAATTATCTAACTAATATAAAATAATTGTACCGCGTTTATAAGCGTTTATAGTTTTAAATAATTTATTTAAAAATAAAAAAATATATAGAGGTTGATTTATAAATAAATACGAATATATCCTATTTCAAAGTGAGACTAAAACTAGAATTCCAAACAGCAATATGGACGTCATAACTCGTTGAGATATCGTAAAATTTTACAAAAAGTGTAAATACGACAACATTCAGACTGCATAGAAAAATACATGAGAAAATAGATTGGTTTGACAGGCAATACGTGGTCGTTGACCCTTTTGTTTTGAGATCGATATGTCGCTTCACAGCGTGTATGTATAACGCACCCTACGTCAAACAAGTTAGTTCTCTTAATTTTATCAACTGAATTGACATTCCCGGACCAATGTTTGCTGGAGACGAATGCACGTCACAATAAAATCAGATGATACTACGATGAAACGTTTGTCATCTAATCCATTCATTTGCTTGTTCGTACTTATAACGTTTCATAGCCAGCAAGTTCGTACCGGCTACCAAGGTATATATATATATTCTTTTAATCTCTTTCTTATAATCTCAATTTTTTTCTCTTTACACTTTTCTCTCTAATTAATATTATTTTTAATTTACAAAAATCTTAATTAAATCCTTCGGCTTTGACAAAATTAAAATTTAAATGTCCAGCTTAAAAAAATATTGGAATTTGATCAATCCCTATTTGATTAAAATTTTAATCTTTTTTTTTTTTTCATTTTTCAACAGCAATATTTTTTTCAACGGCAATATTTATTATTCTTCGATGGCAAGAAATATAAAAATAAATTATAGAGAAAAGTATATACATGTATCGATTGAATATAAAAAAATGAATAAAACATAAAATATGCAACACACGCAGATACAATATAACTATCAGGGACTTGTTTGTATAATGTTATATAAAGAGAGATATATAGTTGGCCTTTTCCATAATTTTCTACAGAAAAAAATTTTCCATGTCGATCCCTTTCAGAGCTTTTCCACACCCTATCAGCCTGTCCTATTTCGAGAAAGTCATTGCCATCTATCAGAGCAGAGCTTTCCTCTTGTCGAGCACAGCGCGCACGCGAGAGCTATTTTTCGCGGTTTCGCGAGCAGCAGAGAGAAGAGTAGTAGGAATAGGTCGTGCGGTACGAGAAGATGACCCATTGTATCTCACATCTCTATGCCAACCCTCCTTGTCTGCATTGCAGTCGTAGCCGCGGATATCAAAAATAAAAATATGTTTTCTTTTCATTTTATGAGCTCGATTTAAGAGAATTCTTCCAATTTCTCATGATAATATCTTTTAACTTATTTTACTTGTGAAATAATAACTCTTCCGTCGCAAAATCTTCAAATTAGAAGAAAGAAAAAAAACATTTTTTTAAAATTTAATTTTATCATAAATTTATTACATTAAATATTCTCATAACTCGATTTAAAAATAATTTAAAATCAACATTTCAAACAACATTTCATCACATATTAATTGAGCGGTTATTAATTAAATGTTCAATAGCCTGAAATGGGGCAATTTTTTTTTAAGAGGAAATGCTGTGTGTGCGAGTGACATTTTTCTATGATATAGCACTGCCAAGCGGGAAAACTGCTGCGCTTATACCACGAAATGATGATCCATTGTACGTGCTTACCGTGGCTTCATTCCTTTCTTTCCTCCCTCTCTCTTTATCTTTCTCTCTCTTCCTATGTCTTTTCTATCTTATCAGAATCTATATCTTCTCTCGGTGGCGTATACCACGAAATTGATACTTGATATCGAAAGGTTCTGCCTTCTGTAACATTTTCACCTACACGAGAGAGCTCCTCCTTGTATTTTCGCAACAAAGCGATGATGATGGAAAGACGGAAACGGAAATATTCTCGTTGGTGAAAATATTCACATCTCTCTCAATAATATCGGAGTCCATCCATTCTATTCGGTTTCTCTTGTCGGCTACTATGTAGCTTCATAGATAGATCGATCTTCTTTGTAAAATGATTTTAAACTTGAAATGTAAAATCAACTCTTTGTGCTTTTGTCGCAATTTGTGAATTTGATTTACAGATCTATTATATAGGCATTGTACAGCTATCAGTCGTTATTCACGATTAGTGTTGATGTATTAATCGAAGCATGTACAGAAAGTTAAAATTTAAATAGATGATTTCATGATGCAACAGCATTAATGCCATTATACATGTTAAAGGTTAAATAATAGAGAATGTGGTCAATGACGAAATATTATCGGTAATATATATTCGGACATATGTAATTATTATTTAGAAATGTTCCTCTGGTTTATTAAATTTCCACGCCGTGGAAATGGAAATGCGTGTAACATCATAAAGTAAAATGCGTATAACGCATTGATGAGTGAAACGTACACTCCGAATTTTAAGCATAATATTCAAATAACGTATTGTTGTGATAAATTTACTAATAATAGAGAGAAATATATATGTATACAAAACCCAATAAAATTATATTAAAAGCAAATATTAAATATTGTGGCGGTGGCAATACGAACGTTAAGTTTACTTTTCATTAGTTTAATGATATCTATACAACAATAATTATATAATTACTATTGCATTTCAATTTTCAGAATTGGTTTGCTACAAACAAAAATTTTAATTGTTAATTATTAATTATTATTCGCTAAAAATAATTGAAAATAATGTATTAAATAAATTATACATTAAGTATAAAATTATTTGATTATATAATTACATACTGCATGTATTTAAAAAATATTGGCTACAATTTACAACAATTGCATTTAGCATTGCTTTTTTCTTAAGGACGTTATACGCGCGCTGTTGATTTACCGAACGAATATGAAATAGTAATACCACGAAAGGTTAGATCGGATGGAAGTTTTATATCTCATCAAATACCCCATCACTTCGAACGCTCCTTCTATCGAAATCGAACGACGGGCGACGATGTCGTTCACTATCGCCTGCGTATTGATCACAAAGAACATCACATCGAGCTCTATCCAAATCATCGACTCCTTGGACCAGGTGCAGTAATTGAGAAGCGTCGCGGATCACAAAATTTTTTAAATAATATGCAACTGAAGCGATTGCGAGACATGCAATGCCATTATCAGGCCCGTGTACGAAATCAATCGGATGACAGTGCGCTATCCACTTGTTACGGACTTGTTAGTATTGAATGGCCCTTCACTCGATTGATTGCTATATAATATTATACATAACGCTGCGTAACACTTTAATCTGTTATTTATTCCAGTTTTTAGCATTTAGATTGTTTAAATATAATAAACATTTATTAAGTCCGTATATGTGAATACACAACAAGTAAAAGTTTAATGCCTATTACGATCGAAGTTGGATCTCAAATGCTTTTTAAATAAGTTTTATATGAATTTATATATTTAATAATAAGATTAGAAATAAGACTGTTTATGTTAAATGCATTACTTTAAATACGAAGCGCCACTACGGTCTGAATGTTAAGATGTTGAACTATTT
>NW_012130372.1:0-5641 GCF_000143395.1 Atta cephalotes | reverse complement strand
ATATATATATATATATATATATATATATATATATATATATATATCAAAACAGCTAGATCTGTTTCCGGGTCACGTTACGGCAGGTTGACACCGAAGATATCGACGCTATTGTATCTCGTGCTCGATATCTTGCGATCCTCTCGCATCGATTAGCATTGATTTGTGGATCATCGTGAATGGCTCGCGGGACTAGCGGCTAATGTCGATTTACTCAGACGTACGCGGATAGTTGTTATGAAGATCTTTCGTTTAGCAAACGATCAGCTTGGTCATTCGCCCGCGGCCATAAGAGATCGAGATCGTTCGGTCCCACGTAGATCTCACGCATAGGATTCGTCATGCTTCAATATTTCAATAGTCAAGTGTATATCTGCGCTATCGCAACTGAACACTTAAGATTTGGTTGCGTAACGCACGGGGTGTCCGCAAAATACTAATCCGCCATGGCGTCAACGTTGAGAAGAAAACGGAACAATGGGTGTCATTCAAAGTTAAAATAAGTTCTGTAGAATTTGAATTCACGCTCTCCTTTCGCTGCTGGCTATGGCTTGTGTGGCTTTAATTGTATCGCAACGATCTCTTGTGAACCGAGAAAGACACCTGCGCGATCAACGAGAGCCGCAGCTGATATCCGAGTCTTCCAGATTACGTAACGATTCATGCCTAACAAAGTGTGAGACTCGATATATTCGAGCCGGTGAATGCGGGGACTCTTGGATTTAACTCTCGTATCTCTGTCTCCGACGAGCAAAATTGTATAAACGGCGAAGATAGGATCTACTTCGACCACGCCTTGAGAGAAGGATCGAACTGTCTCTTCCGTATACGTTCAAATCGTTTTTGACGTATCCCGCGGGGATTAGCATAAGGTGCGTCTTGTATAGGCTTGTAGATTCTGCATTTTATTTACATAAAAGCATAATGAATAACAGAAGCTCATTTGACACTAATGTAATGTTTAATATTAAATTTACAATTTTGCGATTTACATTAATTTATAACGTAATTTACAGCATAAGGTTTGTAGCATAAAGTTTTTTTAAGTTTATATTGATATATGTAAACGTATATTTTAACCTTCAGTACCCACAAAGGGTTACCCGTAACCTCTCTTCCTCCCCGCCCCCCTCCGATTTTATACATAGTTCAGATGTTTTTTTCCGATCCTTTTTCACTTATTACACAAAATATCTTTTGTGCTACGACATTTTTTTAACTCAAAAAAAAACTAAATTTAACTAAAAAAAAAATTCTTTTTTTTTATTCTTCAAATGATAGATTAAAAAAAAATTAGTTAAAATCGATGCATTACAATCTAAGATCTAAGCAAAAGAAAACGGTGGATTACAAATACCCGGATGTGAGTAGATAAGGACGTTTTTGAGATATGAGTACTGAGGATTAATATTAAAATTTTATTTTAATATTTCTGATCTTTAATTTCTTTTTAATTTTCCTACGTTGTATAAATAAGATTGTAACAAACTGCAACCGCCCTCTTACTTTTTTCCACGTTACCTTCAATCTAATTTATAATAGATATTTTTACCTACAATAGATATATTCTTCTCTGTTATATTTTCTAACACACACATATATATATATATATGTATAGTGTTTTGCTATTTTTATCTGCTATAGATATTCTAATCTATATTTATACATTCAACTATTTCGATATATTATTATCATATTTTCTACTATATGTACTGATAGTTACATATCGATAGTAGATAAATTTACTCTACTTTTTCGAAACTTTGTGGGTATTATCACTTATTTATACTGCACTATATTTATACTGCAGGAAGAAACTCACAGAGGGATACAAATCAGTTAAGAATGCTTTCCCACAATACAAGACTCATAAAATATTCTTGTCAAAAAATTCGAATTTCTAGATGCTAAAAGTGAAACAAATAAAAGTTGCTTCAGAGTGCTTCATTTTTTACTTCAGCCTAATTACTTCATTTAAAAGAAAAAACAGTTTGTGATTACAAATTCATCCTTGACAGTGAAAGTGTATATAGCCATGTTGCAAACGTATTAGACAGCTGATCGCGTGAAGATAACTAGAAAGGTTTTTTTCATTTATTTATGAGAGATTTCAATGTTTTAAGAAAGTACTTGATGCTTTCACCAGGAACATAGAATTTGAAGGCAATAAACTTGCCTATGATTGTTTCGAAGGAAATGCTTCTACATACTCGATTTTTAGACAGATCTGCATTATCGATCTGAACGGAAAAACGCCGGCGTATTATTTAGAAAATAAAAAAATATTAAAACTTCGCTTCTTCGTGCACCGTTCAAGGCAAGCCAGTGCGCGATTTCTATGATGTGAGCTGACTCACATCTCACACATAGTGTCTTCAGTATCGCCTCTCACCGTACTGTATAAGTTCCACGCAAATGTGTTAATGCGCGAGTTGTGAGGTCATACACCCACCTTCACAGGTGGTTCGTTTTTCATTCAAACCGTGCAGTTGTAAGACGAACGCGCGAGGATCTTTTAAGAACATCCGGTTAAGTCCAATAATTCTTTTCACACGATGATCATGAGGACGTTGTTCGCAGTTTATCCAGTGTCACTGGTGTTCGTATTCACGGTCACTGCCATTGGCAATAATTACACAGATATTAATCTACCACACGAACATGTGAAGTATTATTTCAATTCTTTTCCCACGGCGGCAGAAAAATGCCACAATGATGCGGCGTGTCCATATAAGGTAAAATTATATTTAACTTTAATTTCTTGACATATTTTTGTTATTTGTATGATATATTTGAAACATATTTTATAAAATTTTATTTAGAAATTATAAGCATAATTTCTGTAAAGATTTCGCGCCTGCATAATAATATATATTATTTTTATTTCTGACTTACTTTTGTAAAAAAAAATTTTTAATTGTTTAATTTTTTTAATATAAATTATTAAAAGTAAAAACATTAATTTTACGAATATTCCAGGATAGTCTCGATAGCAAAGCTTGTTGGGGCTACGAGGAAGATTGCAAACCGGAAAACTCATTTTCCATTCCGCATTGTCCAGGTGATCATAAAGGATGGGTCGCTACAAAAAGAGCTCAATTGGACACATATTATGTACAAGGCGATTTTGGATATATACGCGACCAAAGAAAAGAGATGATGCTATTATGTGAACCATTATTTATAGTGAGTTTACTGAATTATATACAGAGACAAGGTTTTATTGAAGTATCTAAAATTTTAGTTAGATAAAATCTGAAAATAATTTTGTTGGATTATAATAAAAATAAATATTTTTGCAGTATCATGCTTGAGATTTCTGTGTAATTATTTTGATAGTCTAACAAAATTATTTTCAGATTTGTATATTTTACCTAAATATACAATTTGATGTATAAATGTACAATAAATATACAATTCGATATTTTGATTGGATATTTTGATTCTATTTTTTTTAGGATGATTCATCCTTAGAGTGTTCGGAGCATATGAGATTCTGCAGAGCAAGAAACGTGATGCTAAATTTTACAGATTTGCTGAACCGAAAGGAACCTTTACGATACAAAATGGATGTATTAAAAGAAGGTCAAATTGGCGGTTACTGCACGTGAGTGAATATCAGCGAGCAAAGCAGATCAAGATCATCTGTGCGAGGAATTGGAAAGTATCTAACTTTCTCTTCTGCAATCAGGCTGAACGAAAAGAGATTACAGGAAAACGTGGATCATATTAGCCCGCTACAATCCTGGGGACCAGAATTACGAAACTTTCGAAAATTACTTCATCGACCGATTGTTCATGGCGATTGTGATGTCGTCATTGAGAAACCGACCTTCATCATGAAGATAGATGCTAGTAAGTAGGAAGACACTTGGAGAAAAAAGTCAAATGAATTACGATTCATATTCGTCACTTCGTTAAAGTCGCTTTGTTTTAGTAGTAAATATGTATCATCATTTTTGCGACTTTTTCAACCTATACGCATCATTGCACGTGAATCTCTCGCACCCATCTGCCTTCGATACAGACAATCATATAATGATTTGGGAAAGTTATAGGTAACGAGTATAGAAACGAAATATAAAACGAAATATAAAACGGCACAAACAAAAAATAAAAACTACAAATTAGATATCAAACTACATCTTGCTTTCAGCTATCGATCGGCATTCCAAGACACCTTCGAAGCATTTACAAGAAATCCATTATGGGACTTAAAAACATTTCGAGGCGAAACAGTGTGCTTCAAGAACTTGGTGTTTCCTCTATTGCCGAGAATGATATTTGGACTATATTACAATACGCCACTTGTACTAACATTGTATATCCTTTCACCGAGATGCTCCATATTCCGAGAAAGAATATTAATTATGAGAAAATATATGTTTTAGATTTACGGCTGTGAAAAATCTGGATTGTTCAAAGCCTTTGGCGATCATGTGTTGCATCGACTTCAAATACCTCTTCATCTAAGAAAAGATCGGAAGATTCGAATAACATTGCTGAGCAGAGATACTCAATACAGAAAGATCTTAAATGAAAATGAATTAGTAAAAGCTTTAAAGGAGAATCCAGAATATAAAGTTAATAAGGTAAAATTTTAGCGGAGATATTTGACTATATATCTTTAAGTGTATTTAACTTTATCTTACGTTGTATTTACGTCATACTTTTATACAGTTACAAATTTGTATTAAATTTAATACATTTAATATAATTTAATATATTTCATATGTTTCAAATGGTCCACTCAAATTTTTGTATTAATTTGACATAAGATAAATATGTTAGGAAGTAATACAAACATTATATAAAAAAATTAACATCCACTAACATCATTTGTAAATATGGAAGCACATTTTTTCAGTAAAATTATCATTTATACAATAATATTTTATATTAACATATTTTATTTGTTTATCTTAAAATTTACGTTTTAAAATACATTTTTATGTTATTTGTTCACTTATTCATAAATCGTGTTATTTTAATACTAAAAAATGTTGAATTTTAATTTCATGCAAAATATTCAAATAACATGATCACATTAAATTAAAATTCAGATATGTTAAAAATTCAACGAAACAAAAATTTTAACAAAGAACAGTTTTAATACAAACACAAAATATTTTTTACTGTGTAGATAGTGTACAACAAAAATGTTTCATTCAAAAAGCAATTGGAAATCACTAGGAATTCCGATATTTTTATCGGTATTCATGGCGCCGGCTTAACACATTTAATGTTTCTGCCGGATTGGGCAGCGGTATTCGAAATGTAAGATTTTTCACATTTAAAAAATATATAATTGCAAATACTATAATCAAAAAATTTCAATATTTTTCACAGATATAATTGCGAAGATCCTAATTGTTACAAAGATCTTGCACGGTTGAGAGGTGTAAAATATTTCACATGGAAAGATACATCAAAGTTGTTGCAACAAGATCCGGTACATTCGTACAGATTACTTATAAGATAATATTTCAGAATTCAATATATACTTATAAGATAATATTTCAGAATATTACAGAATTCAATAATTTAATTTTACTATAATTAAAGAATTTTAGTAGAAATTAGTAATAAATGAAATTTTATAATAGGATATATATATATATATATATATATATATATATATAAT
>NW_012130371.1:0-5636 GCF_000143395.1 Atta cephalotes | reverse complement strand
CACACACACACACACACACACACACACACACACACACACACACACACACACACACACACACACACACACACACACACACTCACACACACACACACACACACACACACACACACACACACAAGATAGTCTACGTAAATTGCTCTAAATTGTTTTCTCAGAGGTTGTTAGAAAACGTTCTATATAATTTATATGGACTTAGGATTATTATGACAAAATCAGATATCGATGTTTTGTATCAAAGTCGATATCAGACGATATTCAACGTAAGAAAGTATTGATAGTATTACATAGCGCTACAAACTTTTAAAACTATATATAAAAAGTTCTTGAAACTTATAAATAAAAATAATTATTATATGTCAACTAAGAACTGATTCTTCAAGTAAAATACAATAAAAATATTAAATATACACGTACATTTATACAAGGAATAATTTTCAATAGTTATTGTCCGTAACTAACAAGAGAAAAAATTCATTTCACGTAGCATCGTAAATAAAAGAAAACACAAAACTTTCGGACATTCTGTAAATACTTTGCAAAAAACGCAAATTTGTTTGTATCTATGCAAATACTTTTTCCGCATATTTCTGCATATCTTGACGATTGACACTTTGTGGTAACTATTTCTACATCCGCATGTAAATTCATCGACATCCGTATATACGCAGATTCGTATCGTTAGGATGTTTTTGACTTTATTATCCTTAATTATTGAACTTGATACTTAAGTATCAAAAGCAAAATATGAACATTTTAATATAATCACAGATATTCTCGTACTCGATAAGAATATTTTAGTCAGAATGCTCATTTGACCGTCCCTCCCTGATTGCTCCTATATTAGCGCTCTAATTCATGGGCCGATAACAATCGGCACGAGCCGCTCGGCGAATGGAAGTCACGCGTATGCACGAGCTGTCGAATTAACCGATTAGCCTACAGCACCTGTCATCGTCCCCGGATGTCGGTGTCACCAGCGCGCCGAGGCGGCCTATGTTAACAGGTGCCTCCGATTCCGAATCGCCCAGCAACGCCGTTCTATTATTTGAGGCTAGAGTTTTATCTTGCAGAGAATGTGAGATCGAGTGGGAGAGAGAATGCGGTTAAAAATTGCATCGTCCAATGACAGATCCATCGAATAAAGCTGCAAACGATCATAAAGTACTTTGACGGCTCATTTTTGTGGTGGTAAAAAACACAAATGCATTATTAATTTTGTTACACAGTTTAACAGAACAATCGAATAATTCTATATATACATTTTTTTATATAAACTATAACAAAAAATAGATTATTTTATAAATATTTCAATTTCCAATTTATATCTCAATCGTGTGATTTATTAAGGATGTTGTATCTAAATTAAAAATAGTTATACTGTAATATCAATAAGAAGATTATTAATAGCTATTAATCGGGGAGAAGATGTAAAGGTACGATACTCGGAGACGATGTTCTTGAGATGCAAGAGAGACGCCCGCGAAACAACTTTTGATGCCGCGGAGGCGAAAGGCGAGAGTGGCGGGAACGGCGGGAAAATTGAGCCAACCGTCCCGGTATATCTTGTTGCTGCACCACATCATCGGTGTAATACGGTTTTCACCGGCTCTTTCTCGGAGTTACAGCTAGGCAGAATTGTGCCATAACTGTACACGAACAACGCGCAGATTTTGCCTGGTTCGACGTTGCATGTTGTAACATGTAATGCGTCTTTCCAGTTAATCCCAAGTATATAATCTTTACCGTAACCTTAATTCGGATCTTCGTTTTGAATAGCTGTATTTCTCAAAAATAAGCTAGAAGAGTCCGTGCGTAATAATAGACTTTTAATAAAGAGATTTTTAAAAAACTTATTCGATATTCATCGAGAAACTTGTAAAAAAAAAACTTCAATTTTTTTCTCGATACGTTTTATACGTGCATATATTTCAGAGTGTACATATTTTTTATGTTTAAATTTGATATTTCAATGGAAAACAATATTTCTCGATATAAATATTTGCGAGCTCTAAAATTCATGTGTATTCTATGTTACATGTGTATTATAGCTGCTATATTTTTTCGCTTTCTAATAGTTAAACTAAATTTTCCACTAAGCTGTTGCTTGTTTGCGAGAATGTGAACAGAAACGTAATAAAAGCGTTCAATAAATAAAAGAATTTCCCTCTTGATTGGCGTTTTCGTGACACGTCAGACGATTCTCGTCTTTCGCATAAAGATGTCTGTCCGGCAGTGGTTTAAGAATTCAGGCCGGAAGTGCACACAACACTGGAGTCGCAGCTTTCGAAGACGCGATCGTAAAACGTCCCGCCAGATCTCTGCCGTTTCCTGATCCCCACCTTGAGTAGCTTCGCCGAGGCACTAACGAGCGCTTCTAGTCGACGAGAAAGTCTAGCGACGCCTGTGCGCGGCAAACCTCAGCGAACTGAATTCTGTAGGTATATCTTTGTATAAACGAGACGCGTCCGTTAGAAAATATTGAGAATAATTGAAATTTCTCTCTCGTAACTTAAGCATAATATATCTCTTTCTACAATCTGAAACCATGACATTGATTGCTTCAATCAAAAATACAAAATTATTTTCCGTCTTAGAGAAAATTCTTCCTTCTATAAATTCGATAAATTTTTTTAGAAATTTTACATGCGAGATATCGAAATGCATTATCACTAGAAATATGTGTACGTAAATGATTCTGTGATCTATTAAAGGAACTTTTACAGGATAGGAAAGCTATTATAGTGACATTGAAACAGTGTCATACTTTCCTTTGAGACAAGGAATGCAACGAAAAATAATAAATTATAACAAATGTTAGGGAGAAAAAGAAAAACTGTAAGATTTTTTAAATAGAGAGAGAAACCGTTGTTTTCTAAAATTTTAAAACTATATTGAAAAAATGAGTCTGATTGTACTAATTGAAATTCCGATTGAAAATAAACAAAATTTTTGATTAAAATTTGCTAAATTCTAGTTCAGATAATCAGAATTCCGATTGATATAATCAGAATCTTTCAATTCGTTCAATTTCAACTAGACATTTTTCTCAATGTACGTCCACTTGATGCCACAAATGCTTCGCATTGTTGAATCATTTTTTTTATTGGTCAATTAATCAAATTCTTTCTTTTAATTGCTCAATCAAACGTTTCGAAGCATTTGTAAGTAGCAAATGGACCGCATTCTTTAAAAATTAACGAAAATCAAGTCGGAATAAATATACATTATAATACATAATAATAAAACTCGAGGACTCGTTTGTAATATTAAAACGAAGTGGCGAGGGAAAAGGTAGAGAACTACCGAACGCGAACGGAAGCGCGCAACGTCTCTCTCGTGCCAAATTCTAAATTCCCTTCCACCTCGTGGTCGTTTTCGCGGCCGCCAGCCGTGCATGCGCGCCCCGCGTTCGAATAAGGCGTGCTCGCGTCGCCACGGCCTCGTCGAGTAAGCAAGGACATTCATTGGCCACAATTCATCCGTTGTGCCGTGCCTAGCCAATCGTAAACTGGACCGGTGCTTTTCTCCGTGCTGGAGTCGCAACTATCGTCATCATCGCCGTCGTCGTCGTTGTGCCACTCACGTTAGCGACTTACGACATGCACCGATATCAGCGCCGCGATATATACACGCGTATATCGCGTGCACGCTAGATACACACGATATATGCATGGAGCGCGGATTTGACTTGAACGGCGACGGCGGCGGCGGCGGCGGCGGCGGCAGCGGCGGCGGCGGCGAAGCGCGGCCGTTTTTGTGCTTGGCAAAGTCCGCGCATTCTCGCGCCATGTCTCGCCGGCCAGTTAAAAGTCGTCTCCACGCCACCCGTATATACGACTTAGCCACTCTCTTGCTCCGTGGTATCAGCCGTGGCTTTAACAACGACCGGACATTACGTCGGTCGATGGAATCGTCAACGGGGAATCCCAGCGCGCGCGCGCGCGCGCTTCATCAGGATACATATTTGAGACGGCGTTTCATCTCGATCTCATGCATTTGTACATTTACATCCTGTATTGTATAATAAAGAAACTATAGTTATCATCGTTTTCCATTGATCACGCGTGGAGGTTTTCCCTGATAGACTATCAAATAATTTCGTTTGGGATTCGTGAATGAAATAATTTAGGACGATATTCTCTGGTAAACTTATTTTACAATTTCAAAATTTTTCACGAAAATTCGCATCGATTCGTAAGCGTTATCGAGTTTCTAAAAGCTCGATAAGTGCTATACAATAGACTACTACGTCGAAAGATAAAGTTTCTTAAAATTGTGTGAAAGGAAACAGGGATAATATCATCTAGATACATATCTATCTTTACGAGATTCTTTTTTTCCTCGCGATTTAATAAGTTAAAGAAGCGCGCCGGTACGTTATTCGCGAAGTTACGCTGAAAATATCTACTCCGACGCCCCGCCATTTCCACCGTCGCCTTCGCCGTCGCCGTCGCCGTCGTCGTCGGCTGAGTCGGCTCTGAAGAGAAACCGAGCTCGGCATTACGAAGCATGGTTACGAGTCAGCTCGGAGCCGCGTCGTCGGCGTACATGTAGCAACGGCTCGCTCTCGGTCTCTCCGCTGGAGAGACCTCGAAGTCCGCGCGCTCTGCCTCGCGGCCGCATACGGAATGACGCGCAAAATTCGTGGAATTGGCCGACGCGGGGAGGTCAGCCGATCGTAGAACGACGGCGCACGTCCTCCGGCGTCCTTTCGCCGTCGCGGCGTCCCGATGACGCGCCCCTT
Source organism: Atta cephalotes (assembly GCF_000143395.1). Taxonomy (NCBI): domain Eukaryota; kingdom Metazoa; phylum Arthropoda; class Insecta; order Hymenoptera; family Formicidae; genus Atta; species Atta cephalotes. Next base: position 889 of record NW_012130371.1, on the reverse strand, counting down.
TTACCCGATAGGGAATAAAAATGTTCCCGGTGAATTTTCTTAGGCTGCGCGCCGTATAGAACATGGCTCGCGCGTTGTCTGCCCTTTCCCCCGTCCCCGGCCACCCGTCGCCACGCCGCACGCCGCACGCCGCGCCGCGCCGCGCCGTCGCTGCTTGCTGGCTGGCTGGCTGGCTGGCTTGGCTGGCTGGCTGGCTCGACTGTACGAGCGAGCGAGCGAGCGAGCGAGCGAGAACCCGAGACCTCCTCTCTCGGACCTGGTACTCTTCAGCTGCGCGTCGTATATAGCCAGCCAGTCAGTGGCGAGTTTCGAACCTAGTGGCGTTAGGCCGACTCCCTCGTGTTCAGGGGCCCCTGCACGATGCATTGGAGGTTCCCCGGTGAAGGCTGCCCGTTCTCGGTGCTCTCGACACTCTCGACGCTTCGTACGCCCGAACCTCTGAAGGCTCTACGGCTTCTACTCCTTATGTTTTTAAGGCCGCATGAAAATTTACTCACGGACGCGCTCACTCCCGCGCGCACGAGTTCCTCTTTGCCCGTCCTTTTCTCCGTTTTCTCTCGGTTCTCCCCTTTTTTCCTCTTCAATATCTGATATGCGAACGTCGCTTCGCCGATTGAACATTTTCGAAATCTAACAAAATAGACTCTCCTTTCGAGTTAATTAATTATGTTATTCTCATTTCAATCATCTTGCAACAATTCCATGTTAATTTCGATGACAATATCACGAGCGTATTGATAAATAATATCGCGCAAAGCAAAAGAGAGAATATCGAACATATTATTTATACATATATGTGTGTGTGTGTGTGTGTGTATGTGTGTGTGTGTGTGTGTGTGTGTGTGTGTGTGCGCGCGCGCGTCGTGACATACATACATATATATATATA
>NW_012130370.1:0-5663 GCF_000143395.1 Atta cephalotes | reverse complement strand
GTGTGTGTGTGTGTGTGTGTGTGTCGCGCGTGCGTGTGTGTGTGTGTGTGTGTGTGTGTGTGTGTGTGTGTGTGTGGTGTGTGTGTGTGTGTGTGTGTATTCGGATATAATTCAGCGAGTAGATATAATTTGTCACAAATTTATATATGACCAATTTGATATATTTATTTCTACAATTTCTAATATAAAATAAACATTAAACATTGTGGTTATGATTTTCTGTCATACCACTTGAAAGTTTGATCTCGACATCTGGTTCTTGTAAAGCAAGTGGCGCTTGCCTTGTATCGGAAACTTCAAGTTCCATATTTTTTGAGCGATTTGTTGTCTCCAATGAATCTTGCGTTTGATTTGAAGACCCTGTTTCCTCGAGATTCGTTGACTTGGTAGGTTCTGTAGGCGACGATATAGAGGATGGAGTTGCAACCTCGGAATTTAGTAAAGTCGCATCACCATCTCCTCCATTCTGATGTGGTTTCTCTTCGAATACTGCAGCGTATACAATAAATAATGAGAATTATCATTGCATTCGAAATATAATATAAATATAATTATTTCAATTACTCACATTTATCTAAACTGATAATTGACCCTACAAACTCATTGACAGTGAAAGATGGTGGTTGATCTTCCATTTGTCTTCTCCTTCTTACAAGCCACCAATCAATCAAAAATAATGCCAAAGCTAAAATTTTTATTCCAGCACATAGGCCGACATATCTAAAATAGTTATGCAACAAAATTATTTACATAAAAAAGAAAAGATTTTTTTACATACATTATATATATTAAGAATATAACCTGTATCTAAATTGTTCAATGTCGTATAGTAAACATCGACCTCCCTTTTCTCCACAGGTGCTCTTCCAGAGCAAACACGTGGAATCAATCAAATTACCAAATAATATTGGTGCTGGTATATAGCCAAATAGTCGAAAAATTACAAATTGCATACCCAAAGCAAAAGATCTTTCTTCTTCGGAAACGGATCTATTTAACAGTTAATTTGATGTGCATACAATTCATATACTCATATATAAATACATATATATGTACGGCGTAAAAATGCTTACTTACCGTAATACTATCATAAGCAAAGGCATTTGAGTCACAGCGACAATAAATGTCATAAAGAACAAAAGAATTAAAAATGGAAATATAGTTTTACATGGTGAAGTACAAGGACCTGCGGTTGCTACTGGCACAACAGTCACTTCTGCAAATTCTGGTGCAGCCGGTGGCAGCACAGTTAAATTGCCATGTATACCTAGAACATAAAAAATTTCAATATACTTTTCCTTGAGAGTACTAATATATCGAGAGTACTAATATACATTGCATTAATATAACAAAACTTACATGCGCAATTTGTAAAATTTGATTTGGAACTGAAGGCAGTGCAACCTGCATGACACGGACTAAAATAAGTCAAACCATTATTTCCGCAAACCGGCTCGACATCCGTCATTCGACATTCACAACCAAAGTTGCATGCGGCAGTGAGATTTACTTGAAAGGGTTCAGGACCCTTCGTAGTACTGTTAAAGTATGGAATAGTGGTCCCAGCCATTTTTACGTTCTCGCAGCCAAGGAAGAATAACAGACCGTAACACACCAGACAAATTATATTTGAGACGAGAACAAATTGCACTGCACCCTTCGGCCTTAGTTCTAAACGTTTGAGCATACATCCGCCAAAAAAAATTCCGATGCAAGCGCCTGGTATAGCGACAGAACCAGTAAAGATGCTGGCTTGACTTTTTCCTAAACTAAATTGTGTTTCAAGATATTTTGGCAGAAATACCACAAAACCAGACACAATCACCAGCTCCATACATGCTCCTAAACATGTTACAACATAGACTGGATTGCAAACAAGTCTCCACATACTTCGAGGAATATCTGTTGTAAGAAAAAGTAACATTAAAAGTCTATAATTGCCATATTATCTATCACATCATTTATAGATTTAACGATAAGAAGTTATTTTAAATATTGAAACAACAGAAAAATTTACCTTTAACATCCTTGCCATAACCGCTATCATTAATAGTCTCTTTCTTAGGTTCTTTCGAATGCTCCTTTTCCTTCTGTGTAATTGATTTATTCTTTTCTATAATTCGTATTTTTTCCTTTTCACGCTGTAGAGTTTTAGGAAAACTGAAGAACGGTATCGCTACTAGAATGAGAAGCAATCCACAAAGAAGAAATCCGCCCCACCACATACCGACCCACCTATGATCTCCGGGATCTATTTCAATTTAATAAAAGAATTTGTAAATTTATACAAATTCGGCAAAAATTATAAAAAAAAAGATAACAATATAATAAAAATATTAAAGATTTTTTCTTACCGATACTTATAATCGTCGCAGAGAATGAATCCATGTGAAAGGATAAAAGATATGCTCCAAGAAGAAAACCTAAAACTGGTCCAAAGGCCGCCATACTATACATACAACCTGAACAAATGAAATAAAAATTGTGAATGATTATTTGTTTATGTATATGTGTTTATGTATGTGTTTTATGCAGGGTTGGTAAAGACTAATGTTTTTTTTTAAGAATAAAACATATTGTATTTCTTCTTAAATATATTTTTAATGCTTCAAATATGCTTTAAACAGTACTATATATAAAAATATATTTAAAACATATTAAAAATATCAATTAATCATATTTTAAATTGTTTAAAACACGTTTAAAATATGTTTTTTAATCCTGGTTTTATGACATTTACCATAATAAATAAAATACTTGCCAATATATAAAGATGCACTTTCTGGTCTCACGTGATCATCTATGTAAGTAGTACCAAGAGTAAATAATGGAGAGCCACCGCATCCTAGTAGTAACTGAGCAAGTACAAATAACATGACAGGTCCGGCTGTCGATGGAGATCCTTGTATACAATTGTCACCTCTTAAATTGTTATGTGGTGCTAAGGGAGGTGAAGATAACCCTGATGAAAGCCGACCTGTAGATAAATTTCCAAGTTAGCAAATATTCAAATTTTCCTTTTTTTATGCTTCTTTTATATGTGTACTAAAATTTATTATCAATTGAAACTAAATTTAAAAATAGCTAATACGATAGATACTTACCCAAACCCATATCTTGTTCGCGTAAGGATACTCCGCGACAGATATTATCTGAACTAGAATGATTCGCAGTCGTCGTCAAGTTGGGTTCTGCTGTGAAATGTGGCACCATAAAGATCATCGATCCCAGTCCCATTATCACTGCACCTAAATCATAAAATATATGATTCAATAAAATAAACACTTACAGTTAGTCATCGACAAACTTTTCTATCTAACTATGTTCAGCATAAAAATCATACATAAACTATAAATGACAGATTAGTCTTTAAATTAAAAACAAAGATTACCTATCGCTATCCACACGGGTATGTGTCTGCGACTACCGAGATAACTGACAAAAATGACAGTGATAACATTGCCAATCTCGTAAGAGCTTGCAATGAGGCCCGAAAGACTGGACGGGATCTCAAACCTCTTCTCTATGGTTGTTATCACAGAATTGATGTAACCTGAGCTAAGTGCTTGTTGCAACGTAACAAGGAACGACAGGAGAAATACGAACACCTGAAATAATCACGTACATTTCTGAGTATAATTTCTACGTGAATGAGTTTAATTTAATTTTATATTATTATACGTTTCAATATCTCTTAAGATTTTAGAATTTAAAGAATAATTTACAATTCTCATGTATTTGTATATCGAATAGTGACTGATATCGGACAAGGATTGTTTAAAATTTTAGATGCAGATGTGACAGCATTTGCAAGCCACTAGCAAATTCATCTGCATGTGAAAATTTCCGCAATTTCTCCATGTCGGGAATAAAGACAGCATTTTTGAGATATTGTGTATTTTCTTATTTAGCTGTTGTTTATGCATGGAGTTAATTTCATCAACCAGTCATTAAATGTAAGTCAATTTCGTTTTTAGTTCACCAATATAAATAACATGTTATGCTTTAAATTGTGGAACGAACAAAAAAATCTTTCTTATTTTTAAAGCTACTTGTTTTATCGTGTTTTATATTGTTTTTCCGTTTCGTTAATTTGTTTTGTTTAATTCATTCGGATATCGGATAACGAAGTAGTGGGCGGTACTAAAAATCTGATAGTCTAAGTAGTCAACGAGACTGAATTTTATGTTTTGTTTTAAGTAAATATGGAAAAGATACAAGGCAATGCGAAGAAAAGAACATAAAATTAATTAGAGTGGATATAAAGAGAGTGAGATCATTTAGCCGGATTATTCTCGTCATTTTGTATCTTATATCTGGAGTACCTATGGAACGCGATTTCTTCGATTTAATCTCTTCTTTCTTTAACGTTGTCTTCTTTCTAACTAATAGTAAGGCGGAGCTAATCAGCATTAGGCACATGCATTGACATCACTCTCTTTATACCCACTCTAAAATTAACTATTAAAAAAATAAAAAATAACGAAATAATAATAACAAAGATAAATGAGGAATATTCTGTTTCGAAAAGTACATTACTTAGGAGATAAATTAAAAACTATTAAAGCAGAGAAGGAGAGAAGGAGATTAAAATTCATAGACAATAGTGACACCTATCAAAAAACATGTTTATCTAATGTTCTTTTCGGAAGAATATCACTCAGAGAATATCATTTGTTTCTCTTAATATCATTTCTTTATTTTTTGCCTCATATTTTCCCCATATTTATCTAGAACGAAATACAGCCAAATCTCATATTTCTGATACTGTCCGCCACTTCATTGTCCAATACTGCTCGAATAATAAGAAAGATTTTAAACACAATTTAAAAAATGAAAACAAATGGTGTTTACATTGATGGAACTAAAAACAAAAATCGATTTATATTTAATAATGTCACTGGTTGGTGAAGTTAACATAAACAACAGCTACATAACAAAAACTCAACTGCCTTTATTCTCAATATAGAGAGATTCCGGCTTTCATGTGGACTTGCCAATGCTTACAAATGCTATGTACACATCTAAAATTTTAAACAATCCTTGTTCGATACCAGCTGCTATCCGATACCATTTGACCTTTCCTCAATGTAAGTATCCCTTCGAGGATTTCACTAATAATATAATTATTCTTAAGCACGTGATATATGTACATATTTTATACATATAAAATATGTACTTTATTATAGATACATACAGGGAGTTCCAAACGACAAATATTTTATAAAGATAAATTCTTTGTAATATTTTAAAATAAAAAATTTAATAGGAAAATATCGAGGCTACGATAATTTTTAAATGAAAAGAGTTTAAAAATTATGAAAGACAGAATTAGAGTTTCGCGTGCTCAGGAATGACAGGATGATCAGTGTAGAGATGTTTCTTTGAACTTCATTTGACAATTACAAAATTCATTTTCATATTGTCCTATTGCCTTTTTGCGTGCGAAATTCTCGGTCTGTCATTCGTAATTTTTAAACTTTTCCCATTTAAAAACTATCATAGTTTCGGTATTTTCGTATTAGACTTTTCATTTTAAATTATTACAAAGAATTCGTCTTTAAAATATTTATCGCTAGTTTGGGACATTCTATATATATCTACATATATATCGCTTAATATATGTATATATATATATATATATATATATATATATATATATT
>NW_012130369.1:0-5663 GCF_000143395.1 Atta cephalotes | reverse complement strand
TGAAATAGTCAGTATTTCAGATCTATGTTCAAATTTGGTCCCGAATTGGTCGATATTCAGCCCGGAATTCATACATTTTTTTTATCTGAATTGGTCAATTTTGTAGTTCAACGTACAAACTTTTTCTGATGTTTGCCATTTTTTGTCCCGAAATTGGTCGATATTTTAATCAAAAATGGATAATTTTACAGTTTAATGTAAAAATTTTGTCTTTTATTTATCGGTTTTTTGATTGATATTGGCCGATATTTTAGTCATTCTTTCCCTATGCGATAGATTTATCATTATTTCCAAACACTCTATATATATAAGCAACTTGGCAGTCCATAAAAATCTATAGTAACATAAATTAGATTAATATTAGAACTACAATTAGTTCAAGGAATATTCATTTTGCATATCATATAAATCATTTTGAATCTCATATAATTTCATTAAGGCTCCTGACTAGTCGCGGCGGCCATGTTGGAATCGTGACGTCAGAAGCCACGAATGACTTGTTAGTTTATGTTGCGTGTCATTTTTAAATAAAGACAAGTTAGATGAAACAAAATGATGAGAAAACACTTGTAAAAATCTATGAAAACTGCCTTTTTTTCCTTCATAGTATGTGGTCGTAAAAGTCACGTAAAATGGGCTTATATTCGGGTAGAAACATACGGTCCGTACGGTAGAAGTACGAAACAAGTTACATTTTCACAATTATGCAAATAATAACGAAATCGTCAAAACTTTTCCACGTATATAAGTTCGGCCATTTATCGTGGTGCTATAATACAACAAGCACGAGTCCATGTCTGTGAGCTCGCCTGCGACGGCCCGAGAGTGAATGAGACAGCGAATTTCTTCTCCCACTAGTAGCTTGTTTCAAACGATCGAAAATACTTTTTCGGCAATCTCGGCCACTCGGTAGGTATCAATGAGGGGCGGGAAGCATCCTAAATAACATATAAGTTTTAATGAATTGTAATAGTGTATCTCTCTCCTTAATCCAGAATAGTATAAATCATGTTAAAACGCAACGTTTACGAGATATTTAATTGTTTACGATTTTTCATTATTATATATAGCGTTATATAGTATATACCTCTCTTTCATAAACTTGAATAGTTCAATAGAAATAGAATTTTACCGGAAAAAAATTATAAACCAGGATTTTCTTTTCAAAAAAGAAAATCTCGAAAGACCATCAGAAAAGAAATGCATATGTTTGAGACTCGAGACTTGTGAAGAAAATGTGCGAATAAAATCGAATAGTTCCAAAAAGTGTTTTTCATTTATAAAACGAAAGATATTGTATGAAAAAAAATCGATATAAAAAAATCGATATTAAAAAATGTACATATTCGAAATAACTACAAAATAGAACATTAAGATCGATCTGTTAGTTCAGTAGAAAAACATTTTTAAAACACCGAAAAGGCCTTTTTTTCTCTCGCTCTCTGTTCATTGAGATTTAAACACAAAGCTTTGAAATTCTCGCAAAATGTAGTCCTCGTAATGATGAATAAATCTAGTCTTGAAAATGTTCATTAATTTTTGCAAAAAGCCATTTGTTCACTAAAAACTTGTCTGCGGAAAATTTAATTTCTTTATCTTTGAGTAGTCGCATAGCAATTTACAAGGATTTTGCTTCTTCAAGAGTTGCACTATCATGTACATACTTAATAACAAAACGATTTTTTTGCAGTTAAACTATTATAAAACGACTTTAAAAAGTGGGTATCTTTTTTCGTATAAAAAAACAGAAATAATTTCGTTAATATGCATTATATCAAATAGCTGTATAAAGCATTCGAAATCTGACATTTTTCTACAAATTTAAAAAAAAAGATCTTCCGATTATTAGGAGCCGAAATAATAATTTTTTTTCAATAAATCACTGTGGTTGTAGTTTTTAAGATTAAAAATCGGTCTAGCACCAATTTGTCATGGAAGAATTGAACTTTTGCTTTTGAAAACTCGAATTTTTTGCTGCCGAAAAAGTTTGTTTAAAACTATTGGAAAGTTGAAGAACGCGAGCAAGGCAGTGCGTCGGGCGAAGTGAAGGAAGCAGGGTTAATAAAAAACGTATTTAAAAAAAAAATAAAACATTCAGTTTTTTTTGTTTAAAACATATTTTGAATATTTTATATATTGTATTTTAAACAGCTTTAGAAAAAATCATGTTTAAAACAAAAAAACACCTTTTAAATATATATTTATTATATTTTTATTAAAACGCATTTTTACTTTCAAGTATTTTGAAACGTTTCTGAGGTACATTTTAATATTTAATTACACTTACTGTCTCATTTTTCTTAAATTTGAGCGTATTATCACATAAATATATGCATGTTTGAATGTGTTGTTTGCTATTTAACATTTTATTTGACTGTACATATTTTAGATTATGCAATTTTAAAAAATAATATGGCATTTTGCTAATGTGGTCCTTTATGCATATTGATTACTCACGACTTCTTTTTTGAGATTTTTATTTCAAAATTATTCCTTGAACTAATTGTAGTTCTAATATTAATCTATAATTTACGTTACTATAGATTTTTATAGGCTGCTGAGCTGCTTATGTACAGGGTATTTGGAAAATAATGATAAATTTTTCGCCTAGGGGCGGAATGGAATACTGAGAAAAGTACTCTATCATTTTACAATTTTCGTAATAGTTGACAAGATATTAATTGTTAAAAATTTTAAATTGATCTTCAATAAAACTTTTTATTCAAATACTTTACAGAAAAGCAAAAGACAAAAATTGTTTTCTTCTCAGAGAAGAATTTTTTTCTCTACGAATTTTTTCAGAATTTTTTATTAACTTTTTAGTACTGCATTTTCTCATTTTTATCAGTATAAGAAAATACGGAGGGGATATTAAGAAATTCTAAAAAAATTCTTAAAGCTATATGAAAAGAAAATTAATAATTGTTATCTCTTGCAGTTTTTTTAAGTAAAGTTGATAGTATTCGAGTAAAAAATTATTAAAGACCAATTTTCGGCAATTTTTAGCATTAAAAATATTTTATTAACTTATTTATTGCGAAAATTGCAAAATTTGATAGAGGACTTTTCTTCTCAGTTGTAGTCTATTCTATATGCAAAAGATTTAGAATTATTTTCCAAATAATCCTGTATATATAAAGTTATATGTATACATGTGTATGTACATACATTTGTATACATGCAATATACTCCACTATTTTGTTAATTTTATAACTAAACTGTGGTTTTCTAAATCAAACTAACTTTTTAAGACTATTTTTATGAAAGGCCATATTATCATCCATGTTATCCCTTCGATTTTCCATTGTGCAACGTTGCCACATTTTTATTAATATCATAAGTAATATTTCGTTGAATTTCAACTGGTTGAAATTCGTCTTATTGCGAGATTATGGATAAGTTATTTCCATTTTCCATTTGTTTTAGATTACGTAATCTAAAACAGTATCCTGATTGGCCAAGTGATCTGCAATATATAGAAGATATGCGTTGATTTAATTTGTATTATAAAAGTTTCAGGTTAATTTTCAGTATCAATATTATTATATACTATATTTGTCGTACGACAAAAACGGATAAATGTAGAATTAGTTTTATACTTAATTCATCACTTGTAAGACTGACATTTTTAAATTTAATTTTTATTTGATTTTATATACATATATATATTATATATGTTTCGTATAAGTTATAATAGTAATAACATATGTTTAATATGATTTGATATCTGCAATATAAAAAAATATGCATTAATTTTATATATGAAAGATTCAAAATATGCATTGATTTATAGTTTCCGAGCGGGTTTACACAGTCTTGAATTGGATTATGCTCTACTATTGATTGACATTACAAACTCAACCAATATAGTAGAGCATCTAACTCAAGTTGATGTAAACGCGCTCGGGTTGAAAAAGTTGCTAATTAGCGTGTTATGAAAGATCCAAATGGTGTTTTCCATTTAATGATACAAGTCGAAAATCATTTTGTCTTTCTTGACATTCAGAGAGTAACAAAGATAAATACATTAGTTGACTTGTATCACCAAATGAAAAGCATCCAATGATATGCATTGATTTAATTTGAATGAAAGCTTCATTTCTTAATACTTAAATCATTACTTGAGACCGACAATTTAATATGTAACTTTTATTTGATTCTATTTTTGTCTTTTAATATTTTATATTCTATTTTGTCATATATATCTCAAATTTACGATTCTAATTTCTAAAACAAAAAATTACAAATTTATATAAAATTGAATATGAAGTTATAAAAATTAATATATGAAAAGTTATTCATAAAAAATCAAAACGCATTTTTATTATAATTTCTAAGTAAAAAATAAATAAAATTTAACAGGATATCTGATTACGGTAACGATTTCTTTAGCACTCGATAAAAGGGTTAAAAGGTTAATTGTTAAAGTACTCAGATACGGTCGAGTGCGCAATCTCAAAATTATCGAATCGGATTGGTAGGACATAAGATCTTAAGTTTTTTATGTGCCATGGTCTTAAGTCGTAAGAAGTTAATCATTCATATATAAGTAATCACAAGGACTACGAGCCAATTAAAATTAATAAAATTTAATATATATAATTAATTAAGTTTTAAATATTAAATTTTATTAATTTAGATGTAAGCTTAAATTCGCTGTTTTTTAGTCAGAAAAACACATTTTCTTTCCTAGGAAGCAAAAACAAATTTATTCAAAGTACTTGCCCTCGCTAACTATACATTTTTCCCATCTTTCGGGCAATTTATGTATATGCCAAAAAAATTCCTCATCTGTCGAGGCAAACCACTCATCAAGCCATTTTCGGACGTCTTCGTAAGAATCGAAGTGCCGCTCAGCGAGCGCGTAGCTCATCGACGAAAACAGGTGATAGTCAGAAGGTGCCAGATCTAGTAGTAAGCGAGATGGGGTAGCACTTCCCAGTTGAGTGTCTCCAAGTAGTTTTAGACCATTGTTGACGTGTGCGATGGTGCGTTGTCGTGGAGGAAAATCAGCTTGTCATACCTTTTCCGATAATGCGGCCTTTTTTCACGATGCAACTTGATCAGTTGTTGGTGGTAGCGGTGAGTATTAACAGTTTTTCACCAAGTTTTAACAGCTCGTAGTAGATGACCCTCCTGATCCCACCAAACGCACAGCATCGTCTGATGCGATTTGGTCTTGAGGAAGATGTTGATGGTTGGGCGGGATCAATCGATTTTTTGCGTTTAGGATTCTGAAAATAGATTCACTTTTCATCGCTTGTCACAATCCGATGCAGGAACGACTTTCTTTTTTGTCTGGCAAGCAGAATTTGGCATGTGTTTTGACGTCGCTCTATCTGCCTATCGTTCAGTTCATGCGACACTCATTTTCCGATCTTTTGAACCTTCCCCATGGCATATAGTCGCATGGAAATGGCTGCTTAAAAAACATCTAATTGCTCGGCAAGCATTTTTTGTGATTGGGCATCGTCCTCGTTCAAAAGAGCCTGCAATTGACAGTCCTCAACTTTCCTGGGCCGATTTTCACGCTTCTTGTCAGATTAAAATTGTCGTCATTGAACCGGCGAAATCAATCTCTGCACATTGTTTCCGATAAAGCATTGTCGCTATAAGCCTCCACGAGCATTCGATGCGGCAGCCGATTTCTTCAAATTGAAACA
>NW_012130368.1:0-5663 GCF_000143395.1 Atta cephalotes | reverse complement strand
CTTAATTTAATTTATTATATATATATATATATATATATATATATATATATATATATATATATATATATATATATATCTAAATTTTTAGATACTTTAACAAAATCGCTTTTTCCGTGTAAATTAAAAAAATGTTATCAAAAAGATCTTTACAAATTCGAATTAAATATCTACAACATCTTTTAAGTTCTTGTCACTTTCGATTAAGTTAATTTGACACGTACATTGTACTCTATAATGTTTACACATTAACAATAATTCTAAGAGTGCTACAAAAAAACTATCTACAAAAATCTACTGTTTTTCCCTCAATAGAAATTATATAATGTCGCATAATATGGCGTGCACTGTCATCCCGTTCATCTCATCGTTACCACTTCTAAGCGAACAACGGCGGAATTGTCCGGAATCGACAACGGCATACAAGAAACTCCATTTTAATGTTAGTTCGACGACGCGTTATGACGACGGGACGGTCAACAACCACGTGGGAGTGAGGCAGTAGGAGTAGCGAAAGGTATGTAGGTGGTGAACAGTCGAAGTAGCATAAGGGAGAGTCAAAGGGAGGGACGGTTCGACGGCAGAGCGGCAGCGAGGTGTTAGTTTCCTGGTCGGATATTAGCTGTCACACGGCTCACTGGACAGGACACACCAGACGTATACACAGAGAGGACACGGTGTAAAGGTAGCACCAACGCCCTAAGTACGCCGGACAAGTCCGGCATTGGAAGTTTGCCACATTTATGTATAGAAAAATCTGATCGCGTGCGCCGACGAGAAGTCGGATCACTCGTGGCATTTCGACGGGGTTTTCTTGCAGATGATATAAACCGGGAGCCTATCGTCGAGTTACCGTCCTTTCCACGTCGCACATTCCCGCGTTCTCATTCCTTCTTACGGAAGAGAAAATGAATCTGCAAGAATGTCAGATTGATCGGCTGATATAAGCAAGAAACTTCACCAAAACATGCTGAGATACCCGGGACATAAATAACAACGGGGGATACGTAGTCTCGTCGTAACATTCTTTCCTGAAGCTTTTCTCTTACGGACATTCTCATCGACGCGATTATCTCGCTAGAGATTTCGCTGTTACATCACATCGTGTCTGACGCCAATAAGGGATTATACAATAATCGATTTCGTCAACTTGAAATGATGAAGATTGTGAAATTATATATCGACATCTTCCAGATTTGATATTTTGTATATAATAAACTATGAAATCTATTTAATATTTTTTTATTATTGGATCATTTTATAATTACTTTATATAATTTTTTCGTATACTTTCTATAATCTATCATTTTTAACGTACAGTCATTGGTAATAGATTATAATTTAATTATATCAATGAATTCATAATTAATATTTGCATGACGATCCATTCCGCTGTAATTGGCAATCAGTTTTCCGGAATTAGCGGACGGTCGATATTCCATGGTAGAGAGAGGTACAAAGCGCCGATTTTCTTTACACATTAAATCGTAATGAATGTCATTTCCATTCTGAAAATGGAACATATCGAGTTTTTACTTCCACTGACTTATATCACCGTTTCATTCGACGTTGCTCTCACATAAACATATTAATTATTCGAAAAACGCTGAAAGAGGCAATTTGTCCTCTGTCGTGTAATTGCGATACAATTTATAATGGGGATCGATGGCGAACACAAGCGAGAGCCATAAGCCAAGTAGCCATGTTGCACCCCCAACTCTCTCGCTCGCAAAGCAAGCAACTGAAGCAAGCAAGCAAGCAAGCAAGCAAGCAAGCAAGCAAGCAAGCAGCGCTCAAAGTGTCTTCCAATTTAACGGGCGGCCGGGATGGCTTGATGAGCGCGTATCCAGAGTATCGCTGATCCGCTACCGAATATCTCCATATACGTGTAAACCTGTGGCCTATGTTGTAGTCAAGGTGCGGCATACGTGATGCAATGCAGCCCAGATCGTCACCGGAATACCAAACTACCAGCCCTTTCCTCCCTCTTCCCCATAGCCTTTACCATCCATACTCGGCGCACGAAATCGTCGTCTTCCTCACCCATCCTTTCCTCCCCCTTCCCGCCCTGCGACGAGGAAGGCGCGTCCAAACGGAGCCCTCACATCATTCTCATGTTGAGGCGCGTGCGTGTATCTACTCATCCCCCGTATACACGTCGTACGCTTATGTACGGCGAAACTTATTGCCGCTCGCACACGGGAGTTTACATCCTGAATTTACAAAATGCAACTTCAATATCAATACTAGAATCTAGAGTCGCGTCACGCTTTCTACGGAATTACAGGTTTTACAGTTCCTGTTTTTTTTTTCTCTCAGGGAAGGGAAGAGGGGAGGGGGGAGGGGGGGAAGAGAGACTGACCCGAGAAGCTTGACACATATTCTCGTTTTGAGTTCGGGATAAATTTCTGCTACTACTCCGTGAATATACACTATGTCCTGAAATGCGAGAATGAGATTTAGAATCAGATACCTCCATGACCTCGGAGTCGACTGTGTTAAATCCGTCTCTATTCCATTTTGGCCTCGACGTACGCAAATATAGTTATATGCATATGCGGCACAAATACAGATTACGTAACGTTAACGTAACGAAAGCAGCTACTTAGAACGAAAAGCGGCTATGCGTAAGTGCTTAGAGTACAGTATTATGATAAGATTCTCTGCTTGTCGAAAGAGGATCACGATGAGATTTGATAATACCTTACCGTAAAATCGTGTCTGACATATGCATTTGCTTAATCCATTATTTATCATAGAAATCATCATAGAATTCATCATTTTTGACCTGACATGATCCGATTATTAAAATTAGTAATATGATTCAATCAGAATATGATATTTATCAAATAACAATATCTTAATACAGAATAGGAGCGTGTTTCACCTGAAAGGAGTAAAATATCTTATAATGCGCGCGTTATAATTGAAGATACACGGAAAGTACACGGAAAGTTTACTGAAATATTTAAAAATTTAACTAGATACACACAGATTTGAAAATAATTTTACTTGAACCAAGATATTTATATAGAACGTTTAAATTAGTGGGTGAAATGTTAAAACTTTTTGCATCATTAATATTTAAGCTTCTACATAATTATTTTGTCCAGCAAAATTATTTTCAGATATATCTAGCTAAATTTTTAGGAACTTTAACAAATAATTCTTTCATTATAGGAATTAGAAAAATCTTTATTTTGTAGGAAAGAATTTTGAAAATCATATAAAACTGAGAAGAGAAACAAATTAAAATGGATGGAACGAATAATAAATTTTACAGACAAAAATGTTATTTTAATCTTTTAGAAAGAGCAGTAATTGCTTTTACAATAATTGCTTAACGGTAACCCGTAACGGCGTTGCAGACATTACAGCGGCAAACCATTGAACCTCTGACATTCGTGAATATGTTCCTGATTATCTGGAATGTCATTGATTATCTGGCAGGTCGCCATTATACTGGTAGAAGTAATACTTCTACTGGTGTTTCTCGCAGACTGCTTTCATATAATTCTAGAGGAAGAAATCCAATAAGATCAGATTTACAAAGCTCTCTAATACGAAATAAAGACACACTTTTCCACTTTTGCGAATCGTTCTCTGTTTTAAAATGATTATCAGGAACTTTCCTTTATAACTTTGCAAAATGTTTTCATATTATTCCAGAATACTCTATATTCTAAATTGTATTATCGTATCGTTATTCTTTTCAAATACCTTTTGAAAAGAATTTTGATACCATCTTACTGTCTGCACATATCTTGTGCCAAGTTTTATCCTTTTTATTTGTGCCTCGTATTGTCCATCGGTTTTCTTTATTAATGAATAAGATAACGTCGTTTCTCCTCAGAATGATTTAATTTTTGTCTCAATTCGCCGTCATGAAGACCTAAAAGAATTACGGTTTGTCGCGTTTAAAAGAAAGCTGAGTCCTCAAAATCGCTTCGGGATTGGATATCATCGAGTAGAGTCACGAATGTCCCGCATCGTCCGAATTTTTGAAGGACGAAAAGATGAGATTTTGCCAACTCGACGAAATCTATGTCTCGACAAGAAATGTCAGAATTACTCGCTCTAGGATTGGTTATTGCTGTGCACTGACAGGGATATTTACCAGAGCACGCGTGGCCCACATTTGAATGCATGCGCATCGAGCACATTTGAGTCTGCTGTTAATTGAGTTACTGACACGAGACTGCCTGTTCCTAAACTGTAACTGTTATCAGTTAATAACGTGCATAGCCCACAAAACTTTAATCTAAACATCTCAAAGCATTCTGTCTGTGTATGTATTATATGTTGTAATTCGAGCGAATTTGAAAATAAAATTTCCGAAAATTTGAACCCCTAAGAATGAGCTAACAGACAGAATGCGAAAGAATTTGTTTTTCGTGTTTGTACGCACATTATTTTCATTCCGTGCATTCTCATCGATCTGTCGCATCGTCCAGCGTGCTGATCGAAAGGATCAGCGCGCTCGGATTTTTACAGAAATAAATGAACTTCGGTTGGAGGACGTGCTGACAGAGGCGTTGCCACCGCCGTGGGTTAGCGTTAGCAGAGTGAAACGGGTCTAAAATACACGAGCGTACGAGAACGTTGCGGATATAAGCAAGCCGTAACGGTTACCAACCTACCCGTTCAGGGGCTACCTATCTATCCTACATACCAAAGAGAGAAAGAGAGGGAGAGCTCCACGGTCTGGAGTAAGGGATGGTCGGCGGTGAGCTCGAAGGTTGCAGAGATGACTACGGGGTTGGGGTTGGACGTGATCTTTCATAGCTGCTTGATTGGCCCAGCACGCGAGCAAATGTATTGTCCTGGCTGCGAACGCCGACGGCTCGTCTCGAGATGGCAAAATATTTAAGGCCACGTTAAACTGGCAACAATAAAAGGAGACACGTTGATGAAATCAAGATCGCAGGAAAGTTGTGCGCCAAGCCGTCCCTGCACGTTCACGCTTTGCTCGAGAGAAGCGCCATGGAGGAGATCGGAAGGCAAAAAAGGAGACGGCTAGAACAGCCGAGTTAGCTCCCATGTCGTTATGTCCAATAACTAATAAGGCAATGTAGAGATAAGGCGATGCCGTAATTGTTGCAAAATTGCGTTGGACGTGGATCAAATAGCCTATGTGAAAAACATCCATGTACAAAAGCTAGTTGCTGTAATGTAAGCTCGTACGGAAAATTTATATCCTTAAAAAGATCAAGAAGCAAATTGTAGTGACAATAATTATAAATATCGTAACTATACGGAAAGAATTTTACTGAAATATATATAAAAATATGTAAAAATTTAGATATAGATTTGAAAATAATTTTGTTGAATCTTCAACTTAATTACGTAGTAAACTCAAGCATGATGAACAACGCTGCAAAAAATTTCTAGCCAATTTGAGCGTTCCACATAATTATTTTGAGAATCCAACAAAATTATTTTCAGGTCTGTATCTGTAACAACTAAATTTTAAATATTTTAACAAAATTATCCTTTCCAATGTACAATTACGATAAATTACAAATGTCCACACATATAATTACTGTTACCAGATTTAAATACTACCTTAATTTATATATTTAATATTTAAATAGACATACTATTGTGTGTGTGTGTGTGTGTGTGTGTGTGTGTGTGTGTGTGTGTGTGTGTGTGTGTGTGTGTGT
>NW_012130367.1:0-5704 GCF_000143395.1 Atta cephalotes | reverse complement strand
TATTATTACTACACACACACACCACCACACACACACACACACACACACACACACAAAACACAACACATACATGTATATAGTAAATAATGTAATTTGATACCGTTAAAAAAGAGTTAAAAAAAACAGGAATGAAAGCGTAATCTAAATGCACTGCACATTAGCAGTCGCCCGATGTGACCCTCATTTTATACTCATTCCAATATGTGCGTTTAATGCGTTCTCCATGTTCGATAAATAAAGCTCAAAAACAGAAAGGGTGGCAACATTTAGCGCTGAATACGTAACGAAAACATGGGTATTAAACTTCAAATACACACATGTTCAATTTTAGGAAGAAACTGTGCCATGGCCATAATATATATTCGAATAGGTAATTATATTCACCCAACGAGATTCGTGAGCGCCAATTATCGTTGCGATTTCGTCCACATCATATCGGCCACCAATTACGGAAGTTCCAAACAGATTCGCATGCACTCGGCTTTACGTATGATAAAACGCGTAAATTTGCTAGCCACGCGATGATGATCCGGTAAATTTGTCGTTGACGGCGTAAAACAAGGGACGAAATTAATTGATCGTGCATTAATTATAACCAGATGCCATGGTCACTATTCAAAAGGTATTGAACGCCCGCTCTACTGAACATCCGGATCATTAAGCATTTTCAGCAGAATTTCAACGATAATCGTGCTATACGCAAAAGAACAAAACCTCGAACAAAACGTTTTGAATTTGATTTGTTTGAAAATTAAAATTATATGCAGAAGATGTATGTGTACATTTTTTTAAATCTAAAAAGATTATTTAAAATATTTATATTATATAAATTTATTATTCATCTAACCTTATATTTTCTATCTTATATTATGTGTACATCTTATATAAATTTTTCCTGAAAAAATAGTTCATTCAAAGAGGGAACATTTGTGAACATTGAAAAAAAATATAAATCATATTTATATATATAGATATATTTATATGTATAGATGCAGTAGAGATTTAAAAGAAAAGTAGCATTTGGAGCATCTTCGCTAAATCTTTATAAGAAATTTATAAAAAAAATAGTATATACATATATGTATATATATATATATATACACTCTCTAAATCTGAATCAGTGGATAGTTACTAATTATCCAGTGGTATACTTGGCATTGATAATCAGCGAAGTTCAACTAAAAAAGGAAGAATGTTTGAGCATTGCATAACTAAAAATAAAATATTGATAGAAAATATTGCACGTTAATTTCAATTTTCCAATACTATATTTATTGAATTTAAGCACTAACAAGATTAGTTAGATCACATTAATAAAGTTTAACTAAGTTAGAGATCTCACATTTAATTCATTGATTACCAGTGGCATACTTGGCACTGATATCAGTGATTATCCACTGATTCAGATTTAAAGAGTAATACTAAATTTATAACACTAAATTTATAATACTAAATTTATAACATGTAATATAATATAATAACGATATGATAATATGTTAATAATTAAAATATTGCGAGATAAGGGCAACGATCGAGGCTTATTGGCATAAGAGACAAGTTGACATTGCGTTCTGTTTATGTATTTGTGACAATGGAAAAGTTATCGCAAAATATTTCCCTAAGTTTCATTTAAATAAAACAAATATTACAAGTAAAGAAAGAGAAAAATCTGATTCAGAGGAGACAAATAAATTTTTTAGCATAAATTTTTATAATTTCGTATTAATATCCTTCGACTTGGAAGCAAATCTAAGTGATGTATTATTTAGTTAAAACTTTAAAAGAAAAGTGTCTGTTAGTATACGACATTATTTTGATTAACAATGGTAATTTATTATAATAAAATGATAAAAATTACGTGTGCAAGGATAAGGTTTGACTCATATATGTATAAGAAAAAGTTAAGTCGAGGGTTAAGTTAGGTTAATTGACTGTACCACACGTTTGAATATTCAATTACAACTTTAATTTTGACAAAATGCTTTATAAGGTAACTAGACCCAATTTGAGCTCTCTAAGATTTGAGAATATTTTTTTATTTTTTGCTGAGGTCAAAATTGAAAATGAATAGTCACATTCGAAAGAGGGAACATTTGTGAACACATTGAAAAAAAATATAAATCATATTCATATATGTATAGATGCAGAGATGTATAGATGTATAGATGTAGAGATTTAAAAGAAAGGTAGCATTTGGAGCACCTTCGCTAAATGTACTCAATGAGCCGCGTATATGTTTTCACATAAAAATATTAAAAATATGGAAAATAAAGTGATCCAACGTTACTTTTATAAGTTTATAATTTTATTGCATATAATGTTTATGCATAAACATACTATAATGCATAAACATTTAAAAAAGCTATTTAGCAACTAAAACATTAAATCTGTATTAACTTCTCCTTCTTAAAACTGTGCTACTCGCAGTTCAGACAAGTAAAAGGATCTTTATCATCTTTAATTAATCCTTAACAATCTTCATGAACATATTTGTGACAAATGTTCACACGTATATGCTCGGACATGGCCCTTGGTATCACCATATAAAAAGTTCTTTTTCTTTAATTATAAACAAAACATTGTAACAAAAATATAAATTAAATATATTCTCTAAATCTAAATCAGTGGATAATCACTGATATCAGTATCAAGTATGCCACTAGTAATCAATGAATTAAATGTGAGATCCCTAAACTAGCTAATCTTTAATGTGTGATCTAACTGATCTTGTTTTAATGTTTAAATTCAATGAATATGGTATTGAAAGATTGAAATTAATGCAAATATCAGTATTTTATAATGCTCATTTAACTAAGAAAGTAAGAATATTTGAGGAAGAATGTTTGAAGTTTTTCATTGATTATCAATGCAAAGTATGCCACTAGATAATTAGTGACTACTGATTCAGATTTAGAGAGTAGTGTTGTAAAGTATGTGTTGAGTGATACGAGATTATTGTCGTGCACGACCATGCGATTCTTTCCGCCAAAAAAATCGGACACTTCAAAGATTATTTAGAGTCTTAAATAACAGTCATATATCATTGGAATCTGTGATCCTTTTGCCGCGTTTGTCGCAAGTTACTGATCCGCCGTCTTCTGATTGGTCGAAATCCACCAATCATATACGAATAGGAGAAGAATCGGTCACACAAAATTTGAAGAAGTCAATCTTTCGAGAAAAGATAGCGAAGAAATAGCAAGTCTGTTGAACGAGCGCGAGTCCTATGATTTCGAAGTGCTGAAGTCAGTTAAGTCAGTTCGATCTTAGTGTCCGCAAGTATTATTCTCGCGACTCAGGGTTTTCCCCTAGGCGAAGTTATCGTGAATCAGGGCTTTAGCCCCCAGGCGCGAAAGTGTCCGACCAGGCGACTCAGGGTAACAATCCCCAGGTGCAGTCGAAATAGTATTAACAGTAACTAATAGTGATAAGTAACTGAGAAACTGTACGATAAACAGAACAGTGTACATAAACAAATAAACAGTTTTTTCAAATCGAAATCACATTGTGTTATCACATTGACGTGAACAATATAAATATAGAAATTTTAATAACATGACCTACAGAAATTAATAACCACGTTTTCATGATTACAGAAAGCAATTACTTAGTATATTACATCATGACCACGATGTATCAGTTTTTTCTTATTTTTACACAAACAAAATGAATAATATATTTATGAATCGATGCAATCAAGTTGTGTGGATTGCCTGCTCAAATTACTACTGTCATCTGTTAAATTAATAATTAATCATATAATTATGGCTACGTTTACACTATACATTTAGGCCGCGGTCTATACGATGTTCTTGTTTATTAATCCCTGTAATTTAAACAAAGACACCTATCGTATAGGTCGCGGATTAAACGTACAATGTAAACGTAGCCTATATACAAACAGCGAGTGGTCCTTAGGGAATGGCCTAAATTGGATCCGGTTGTTTATTTAACATTTTATAAGGTAGAACTAAAATAATTTATATTTGTTTTTCTGTAATAACATTTTATTATTTAATCATCACGAAATAACTTTAAAAAATACAATTTTTACTAAGAAGTACATATCCGATTTTTATTTCTATTACTTTTCTATTACGTTTTTGTTAATTTAATATAGTTTATCTATATATATATAATTATATATAAAGATAATAATATTATCTTTATATATATATAAGTTGTTTCTCTATAAATATTAAATATATATATATTTATTATTTATAGAGAAACAACTTATATCATAACATGTACTGTAATTTATCCCACATATTGGGGCAAGTTAACTATAATGCAATATGTTCATATTTCATTTATTGCAAAGAAACTGTACAGGATAGAGAACATTACTGATATGAAAACATAGAGAAAGGTTCTCTTTATCATATCAATATATTTTAATCATAATAATTAATTGTTTAAAAAATCTGATGCCAAAATTGTAAAAACTGTGCCAAAAAGTTAGCTCCTAGTCTCTCCTACTTCACAGATTATCAAAAGTGAATCTGCTATACATCGAGTATAATATATGTTTTCTGGTTTAATTCAAAATTATATATTCAAATCACATCTTAAGCCAGCTTGGTTATTAAAATATCATGATTAATTGGTACAATTATGTTTGATTAATGATTAATTACATTATCTTTCTCAGTCCTCGAACGCGCTCTGCATTTCCGTAGAAATTATTGTCCCATTGTTATTATAATCGACGCTATTATATAACGGAAGTTATATAGTCTTTTATTCGACCATACCACAGTATGGTTGTCAATGTTTGAACTATTAAACATGTTGATCATGAAATCTTTATCTTCTGGTAATAGTATCTTTAAAACTAAAGCATAATCTTTGACAGGAAATTATCATAAATATCTAGAATTTCTACAAAAAAATATAAAACATGTAAAATCTTTTCCTGTTAATAATAAATTTAAAGTGTGTAATATTTTTTAAGACTATTGCCGTTCGGATTCGACATTAAACCGTAATTCCCATATATATATATATATATATATATATATTATAAATTGTATGTCCCATATATTCCCTAATATATATATATATATATTAGGGAATATATGGGACATACAATTTATGAATCCCCCAGACTGGGAGTTGGATATTAAGCTAACAACCTAATTCCAGAAAAAATCCGTCGTTATAAAAATCATGAGAAGTAAGTTTTGGTTTATCGTGAATTGTAATGCCGCGAAAGAAGAAGAATATTTTTTAAGATTTAGAAGACAAAAGATTCTTTAAATTCTTTCTAAATTATTTTTTATATCTAAAATATTTGAAATAAAAATTATTTAAAGGATCTTAATATAATTATAGCAAAATATTGTTATAATTTTTACACACCATCCAAACATTCAAAAAACTATTTGGATAAAAAATTAAAATAAATTTAAAATATTTAGAAAAATTTTTATTCAAAAAATAAAAAAATTTTTAAGAATTTTAAGTACGTATGTGTGAATACATCAAATACGATAAAGAAAGCCAAGAACAAGTCAAATTGGGATATTTCAAATGATACGTTATAAATTCTTATATTAAATTAATTTTATTTCAGATATGATTGAGAGCCGAAAAACTTTCGGTTTCAACACAATCATTCTAAAATGCTAATAATTCCCCTAAATTAGAATAGAAAGAAAGAAAGTAAGAAACTTATTGCGAAAAATATTACTGAAGCCTC
>NW_012130366.1:9071-12114 GCF_000143395.1 Atta cephalotes | reverse complement strand
ACGTCGCGTCGCATCCGGTTTCGTTCCTACGTTCTCTCTCTCTCTCTCTCTCTCTCTCTCTCTCTCTCTCTCTGCGACCGCTTTAATTGCGTGTCTTCCTTCTTTCACTCAATTATCCTCCTCAAATCAACGCGGTTGGCCGTGTCGCAGAGACTTAAACAATGTTCCTCAAAACTAGGTGAGCCACTTTTACGCTACATCGCGATCGGATCGCGCGCAATCTTTCCGGCTATTCGCCCGCGCCAAATTATTCCGTCACGAGTAACGCGAATGGAGTATAGAATGAATAATTACGAAATATGGGAAAACGAAGAGTCATTTTTCTTATAACGCGATTGAAATATCGCGAATCTTCTCGACATTTCATTCGCGCAGATTATTTCGTCGCGGATAAAACTGCGGAATACAGAACAACGAGATGAATAGTGGTGGAATATAGAGGAACTACTTTTATACGCGACACGATGAAAACGCAATGGATCTTTACGATCTATTCGCCTCTGCGAAATACTCTGTCGCGCGGCGAATAAAGAGACGAAATACAAAGAGAAGGTCGTAAAGCTTCCTGGCAAATGACAGAATTATCGCTATTGCTTTCGATTGAAAATTGATAAAAGTGGAATCTTTAAAATACCCATGTATGCGTAAATTAAAAGGAACTTTTATAAAATATTTTTACTTTGCGATATTTAAACTTACAGATAAAATAAATATTAAAGATTGCTTTGCTATAATAAAAATGTTTCCTTCATTTCTTGATTACGTTCATTTTGATTTTATAAAAAAAATGAAAATTACGCAATTATTGAAAGATACACACTATTAAATTCATAATGTTAAATTGTACACAAATTGAATTATTTTTTAATTATTTCTATAGACCCCGTCACTGCTTCTATCCAATATAATCCCGATAATTTGAATTAAAAATAATAGAGTTGAACAATTAAAAAAAATATATTAAATTTGACTCAAATTTAATTTATTATTTACTACAGTACATGCACGTATTAGATGTTCACTGACTACAGAAATGGATTAATTTACATTTTGACACATGGAAGTTAAAAATGGCACGGATTGAGTTGCTCCTTTCATGTCATGTTTTTAACTAACAGTTCAGCTGGAAGATGTTGCTTTAAGAGCTTTTCTTGTTGCTGCAAGAAGCGTGACATTATGTGACAACCGAATCTGTTAAATGTCTTCATCTATCACTCTCAAAAATATTATCCTTTTATCAACTGTCCACGGCATATCGATAAAAGTTAATATCGTAAACAGTGAGAATTCCGTTATTATCGGCTTAACAATACATATTTTCAAATTTCCTCACTGCCAGATAGTTTTTGAATTTGCAGAGGCAAATCGCGCAATTGCGACATGATGGATTAGATAAATTAGGAAAGGATAAAAAAGAGGTCGAGAAATTAACATGAGCCAATCGAGTATCGTTCTTGCCTGTTATCAGAAATTATCAGCGCGTCTTCGCGGTCGGCACGCCAGGTAACCCAATTTCGCGATATCAATGTTACGACTCGCGTGTCTATGTGTGTGCCGTGCGACACGCACGCATAGACTCACTGTATGGACATAATCCGTGGCGTTTCGATTTCGCGAATAGATTTCAAATGAATCCAAGTTTCTCCGAGCGTTGAAGAACGTGCATTTGTTATTGCGCTCTTTAAAATGAGAAATGCAAAAAATGATGATGATTGCCGAAAATTTTGTCTGAATTAAAAATATTAATACAGTTCAAGTTCTTCGATAAAGAATTTTAACATTATCTCTTAATTCTGGTACAATTAATTATTGTATTATATTTATTTCTTTCTTAGACTCAAGAAAAACTGGACTGAAAACGGACAAGGGATTAATTTAACCAGGATTAATTGAGTTACGTTAGATAACAAGCCTTATATACGAACTTTGAGAATTCCATTAGTCCTACAATAGCAAACATTTGAAGTAGTTAAGTCGAGAGCAAATTTTAGTGATCCGATTGAAATTAAACAATCGAGTGCGTCCTGAAACGTTTCTATTATTAAGACTTTTCGGGAGTTTGACAGCAATGTGCGATCGATGTTCACCATTGTGATTTCTCGCAATAATCGATCATACAGGTGAAACAACACGCCACGCGTACGTATCTATAGATAGAGGTCGGCGAAGTAAGTGCGTCAGGTGTTCTCACGTACATTCACATCGTGCGTTACCTGCAAGCGTTCGCAGGTGCACGTCCACATCGAGGACTTTCGAAGGATAGCCGGAGAAACGGCAGATGGTACGAGTGTGCCAACCAATGAGATGTAAAAGGGAAGAAGGGCTGTAAAAGAGAACAGAAAAGAACAGAAAAGAGGAGATTGGAAAACGAATTTGGTTGGGACGAGAAAAAGAAGTAGAACATTTGTTTACGTTCCACTCGAACAATAAAATATGATAAAGAAAAATTAGAGAGTTAACATTTACAGTATAACGTTAAGTGAGCTGCGAGCTGAGAGATGAGGAGCGTCGAATAAGCGATGAGAGTTAGAATCCAAACGAGGACGAAAGTACACAACATTTTCAAATATTTGTGATAACCTTCTGATTTTGGAAGCTAATAGCTGAGAGATTAAAAAATTGTGAGCTGACAATTAAGAATTGAAAATCGGGACATTTTAAGTGTACTTGAAACGATCCCGTTGAAACAGTTTACAACAATTTCGAGGACAACAGATTTTCGTAATCTGCATATAAGACTCGTAAGTAGCGGCATCCCGAGTAAGACATCCCGAGGCATCACAGGTGGTGAGGATAATAGGAACGAGGTGTCGCGAAGATTTTCTAGGCGTTCTTTGAGCGTGCGAGCGAGCGAGCGAGCGGATGAAAGGCAGCGACGAGTGTTGAAACGAGCGCAAGTAGCAAGAGAAGGAGAGAGGCAGGAGAATGAGGGGAGAGAGAGAGAGAGAGAGAGAGAGAGAGAGAGAGAGAGAGAGAGAGAGAGAGAGGAGAGAGAGAGAGAGAGAGAGAGTAGTACGTACGTACGTACGTACGTACGTACGTA
>NW_012130366.1:0-2665 GCF_000143395.1 Atta cephalotes | reverse complement strand
GGGTGGGTGGTGTGATGTGTGTGTGTGTGTGCGTGTGCGTGCGTGCGTGTGTGTGCGTGTGTAATATGTATGTGTGTGTTTCCACGTGCCTGTGAGTAGTCTCTTTGTGCGGCTGAGTGGGCTGAGTGCTCCAGATTTTCTGCGCAAGGGGAACCCAGGTATATATCGCGGATAAGATAAGAAGCGCGCGGATTACCGGCCTAAGGATGTCTCGTCAGTGATAAGAGGTACAGCTCGTAGCTGTGCTACTCTTCCTCTTCCGTTTACTTTTTCTTCTTCATTTTGTTTTCATGGAAATTGTGTGATTTATCGCGGTAAAAAAGGAAATGTATCGTGATTTCGATACATTACAGATTCTCGTTGTATATCTCTCATTGACCGTGCGATTTCATTTTGAGTAACACGAAACTTGAACGCTCCGCGGCTTATCGTCGCATAAGAATACGAGCCATATATTCTTTTATCGTTGCGATGAAATAAAGAACATGGTGATAGTAGATAGTAGCAACAATTTATCGTAAATTACGGTATTAACTCTCTGTATTAAATTCTGCCTACATGAATAATTCTTGCGGATTAATTATGTTGAAAATATTGATTAATTTAACACGTAAACGCCATTTGGATTCGAAAACTTTAAAAAAATAATTGTAATGTATCTGTGATGCGTGCATGCATATCTTTGCATAGTTATTTCAGTTTTTTCGCGCGATAATTTATTTTGCATCTGACCTAATTAACAAATTATATTATTCTTAAATCATCGAAATTTCCAACGTGCAATTTTATCACGTTATATAACTTCATTCAAGGCTGTCACTACATGAAATTTATTTTGTGAACTGAAAATTTTACGCATTGTCGAAGCTCGTTTCCACATAACTCAATCTGTAGAATTAACATATGTCTCCATGAAATGCAGGAAGTCTGTCGAACTTTCGACGATTTATGAACGATTCGCGTTTCATGAACGATAATTTATCGTTAAACGAATTTTGCGCACAGCCAGCAATATTTTATCTCATTTTAAATCAAACGATAAAAGAAAATAATACATGATATATTAATCGCATCGTAATTCCGCTTCAAATTATCAGAATACACTGACAAAAATAAGATATTTAGCATTTGCGATTATAATTGCACGATTAAATAATATAGTTAGAAGCCATTTTTTATAATTGCTGTAATGTTAGTATATAATATTTATTATTTTATGTATCAAACTTAATTATATGATTTAAAAATTGTTTCGGAGACAATCATCAGGGTGTAGCGGTACAACAGAGTTTTTTCGTCCATTTCTTGCGATAATGTTTATGAACCACACGCTGGTCATTTAGAGATTGTGCTTGTACTCCCAAGGAGCAATCATGATTATAAACACGTTACTGCTAAGAAATATTATCGTAAGATAGAGTTATCGTAAATTTTCGTATTACTTTAAAGTTGAAACTGAGAGAATAGCTCCGCCTATATTTTTTTATACATATAATTTTATAAATGGTGTAATTCTTATTACTAAATATAATAATTATTTAATTACTGAATATAATAAATATAATTATTAACATTATAACAGTAACAAATATATAAAAATGGAGCTCATAATTATTCTAACATGCAATTATAATCACAAATACTTTTCTCTCAATGTACAATCTATTTCGATTACGTATGCATAATTCATCCAATCTTTTCTCAGTTCGTGTCTTCATTAGTCCACTCGTGAGCCTTCAACTTGCTTCGACTCTCACGGTTTTTTTTCCTTCTTTATTGGTGTTAACTGTCCATTAATTATGATTGTCGATTTCGATAAAGAATCGTTTGTCAAATAACATGGTTGGTCCAAACCGACCCCCTTCCTTGTCGCCGTGGATCCACGGATAAAAGCCTCGAATCTCAGACACGAAAAACATGGTCGCGGCGCGCGATTTATCGGAAACTCGCTCCGCGCGCGGACGGCAGATTATTTTCGCCGTCCTTCGCGTGAAACGAAGGGGATGCTTCGCCTAGCCGGTCGGCTATTTGGATCGCACGCGAGACACGGCCGGACGACGAACCTATACGGCACCGTATGGCATCGGGTGTTTCGGGTGTGGGCCAAATTTAAATCTTTCTAGCCGACAAACGCGTCTCCCGGCGCAGCGCGGCGCGTCGCGTCGCGTCGGCCGTCGAATACGAGCGCGTCGACAAGCTCTGGCGTCGCTTTTCGTCGCGATTAATCGAAGACATTTTCTAAGAGGCAACCCTTCCCTTTCACGTAAACGACAATTAGCATCTCTCTATCTTGATTCTTTTTTTTTTAACTAATTTTCGTAACTACACGGAAAGAAGAAATATTTAAAAATAATTTTGTTGAATCATCGAAATAATTATGTACAGGATTGCCAAAAATTGGAAAGCAGAGAAATCACTGAAATATCAGGGAAATTGAAGACAGTCAAGGAAATTAAGGAAAAGTCAGGGAATTTTTCGGAAAATTCAAATTCTTGTCTTTAAAGAAGTTTAATTAATATGTGTAGTTTAATTAATATATGTACTAATTGCTCTCAATAAAATATTGGACGGTCTCCAAATTGAAACGAAATACAAAAATTCCAAAATATTATATATATGTGTGTATATATATATATATATATATATATATATATATATATATATA
>NW_012130365.1:0-5712 GCF_000143395.1 Atta cephalotes | reverse complement strand
TATATATATATATATATATATATATATATATATATATATATGTATGTATATATATATATACAGACTCAAAAAGCTATTGATCTAGGAAAGAAGTAGGAAAATAAAATTGTGTCTAATTGCTGAAGGATATTCGGTATAAATAATACTCAATTAAGAAAAATTTTCCCAATTTCAGCGTCAGCGGCTACGCTACTCCGAACAACAAAAAATAACATTCGCTCGGAGCCTAACTATCTAGACGTTGCAGCCTAGACAGTAAAAAGACCGCTCTAAAAAGACTATTCTTACACCCCATTGTTTTCATAAATTAGAAATATTCCAAGCGGACATCGTCTAGGCTACAACTTCTAAGTGATTAGGCCCCGAGCGAGTAAGATATGACATTTTTTTTGTTCGGGGCGGCTACGCCGTTCGTCATATAAACACTCCATTGTCTATATGATAGATTAATGATCGTAGAACACTTTAATCAACTTTAACGCTCAATATCTCGCTTCGCGCAGAACAATCCCAGACATTTTTCTGCCAAATTCTTTCATTTTACGCAAAAATGCGTCAAGTGAGCTTAATTTCATCGAAATAGGAAGTGAGAAAGCTTCTGAAAAATTACTAAATTTACTTTTATTTGATAGTTATTATTATTGTTCTAGAGTCTAGATTGGTTAATAATACACTTTTTATATAAAGGCTTAATAGTCTTTTTATAAAAAGGCTAAAAACATCCAGCTTTTTTTGCGTAAAGCCTAGAATCTAAGATTTACGCAAAAAGGCTAGACGTTTCATTTTTTGCAGAACGTGTATCATTAATCAATAAGGCTGATATGAGTCTTTTCGAGAAAAGCCTAAAACGTGCGTCAACCTAATTGAGGAACTATCATTGATTTCGTTGATTAAAAAGGCGCCATTTAATTGCGTAAAGACTAGCATGAAAAGGCTAATTTTGCAAAAAAACTGCGACATACACCGTTTGGAAATTTTCAAAATCGCTTTTGTCAATAATGGCTGAGAAACGCATTTTATTGCTTAACCAAAGTAATGTCTGGATAATACACTTTACGTATCATAAATTTCAAATTTTTCTAAATTCCGAACATCTGAGCCTTTAACCGAACCTCTTCTTGTTAGAATATTTTAGAAGTCACATATATGAGAAATTCTAGAAAAGATTTAGGCTTTCTCAATATTTTTGAAAAATGTTTCAATTTACAAAATTATATAATTATATATAATTATATGTGGAAATTTTGAAAAATGTTCGGAGATTGTCAGCAATCAAGCACAGTCTGTCATTTTGTAATTATTTAAATCTGCGAAGTGGCAGTTTCTGCACTCACTC
This sequence comes from Atta cephalotes, assembly GCF_000143395.1. Taxonomy (NCBI): domain Eukaryota; kingdom Metazoa; phylum Arthropoda; class Insecta; order Hymenoptera; family Formicidae; genus Atta; species Atta cephalotes. The sequence continues at coordinate 4,376 of NW_012130365.1, read as the reverse complement.
TGCCATCATATTCTAATAGCAAATTCTCTCGATACATTTTGACGATAAAATTTATGGCAGACACTTTGTGAAATTTGTTCTTGAAAGATTCGGCTATCTGAATATAAATAATCGTACCATCTTTGACGTTGGCATCTTCTGGAAAGGAACTATTGTACTGTAGGAAACCGGCCTTCTCGAGAACACTCTTACTCAATTCAATGACCTCGACTATCTTCTCAGCTAGCATCGCGATCATTTTATACAGACGCTTGTCCATCTTTAAGAGAGTTTGCACAGCTTCTATGTGATCTTTTCGTCGTTGAGCAAATAATTTCTTAACTATTACAAAAAATAATTGACAGGTAAAAAAATAATAAACAATAAATTAATAAATAACGATCCGCTGAACATAAAAAAAACAGTACATTACATCAATGTTACAATTTCCTACTTAAAAATATGTAACCATTACATACAATATGTGTTACATTATTGTCAAGTGAGAAATTATAACATTGATGTAATGTTACTGTCAATCTGTTTTTAACGAAAGCTAAAAATCGAGATAAAATACAGAATGCTAGATAATGCTAGATAAAATATTTAGCATAAATAAGATAATATGATACGTACTACAATATAAGATATATTTTAGAATAAGTAAGATAAATGTAAAAAATGTAAATACTTAATAAAAATACTTAATGTAACTTAAAGTATTCATTTATTAATAAATAAAGTTGTATAGCAATGGAACAAGCGCATTAATAGGCTTGTTCCTTGCCACTACACTGGATTGCACTAAAACTTTGTATCTAGCTTTCGTTAAATTTCAAATATATAATATATATAACTATTTAAAACCACAACAATGTGGTATAAATTATAAACAATAAAGAAGCAGATAATCATAAACAAGATGTCAGTAGCGAAAGTCGCTATTTAAAACACTGTTAAAACATAAAAACGGCTAAGATATGATTATCACAGACGTAAAACTTTTATTAAGCAAAATATTCTCTCTCCTCATCATTATATCTCTTAACAACGCAATAATATTTGTCTGAGAATCACAGAATCTGAAAATTTTATGATACGACACGGCGATCATTAACACATTAACTCATATAGCACAGAAAGATTGCAAAATGATTGCAGATATATCTCATTGCAATGTTGTAATATTGCAAATAGATTGCGCAATGTATTTGCAACATTGTTGCAATGTCATAGCATCATAAAAATGTCCGCCTTCAACAAGATGTGTAAGGTCGTAGCAATGTTGCAGTGCAATGTATTTGTAACTATTATTAAAAATAATTTTTTATTATTATTGAATATAATTCGAAATACAATTTGTGATATAAATTTAAAAAAATGCAGAAAAAAATTCAGTATATATTTTATAATATTATTATATACTAAATTACAAAATTTATATGCAGGTCTATATATTTTTTTCAATTTGATATATATAGATATATATTTTACACTTTTTTGCAAATATTATATATTATATATTGTATATTTTATACTTTGCAGATACTATTTTGTACATATTCTTGAACTCTGAAATGGAAATAATAAGAAACTCCACGCATTCTATTTCATTTTCTTTGTCATTCCTGGTGAAAATTTTTCTCAGAATTTTTCATATAATTTTTCAGAATTTCTATATAATTTTATAATTTCCTCGCATTTTTTTTATTGTATGAATTAGAACATTTCTCAAAAAATCTATATTTTTTCTCAAAATTTTTCATATATATTAATTATAAAATATCGTAACATTTTTAAGATTTTTTGTAAGTATAATTTCTGATGAAATGTTATAAAATCTGAAAAATTTTTAAATATTTTTTTAAAAATTATGGAATGAGAAATTTCAGAATATTTCAGAATTCATTTGTATGAAAAATTCTGAGAGAAAATGTAAATTTTCTGAATATTTCTGAGTATTTCTGAAAAATGTTCCGTATAAAAATTATGAGAAAAATTTTCACCAGAGTATATTCAAAGAATTTTTTTAATCCAAAAAATGTTTTTCAAAAAATTATGAGAGTTAATTATAAAGTTTGAAAAATCTTGTCATGCGACAGCAAATGTTTATTCAGCAGAAAAAGCAGCTTTGCAACTAACGTAAAACTTTTCAATATGATTATACATTTAGATCCAGTGAGGAACTAAAGGCAAAACCAATCATATTAAAAAATTTTACAACAGTTGCAAAGTTGTTTTTTCTGTTGAACGCAGTCAATGTTTCAATGAACACTTAATAATTTATTCTACCATATAGCATATAATCATAATAATATCGCAGCAATATTGCATTAAATCAGAAATATTATATATTACGGTCACAGATATATTACATGTTGATTGAAATAATATTGAAATATTACAGTTTTTGTGATATGTTACAATAGTGTTGCTGCAATTTATCAAAGTAATATTATGGCAATATAACATATTAAGATAGTTGTATCGCATAGTAGCGACTTGTGGGGAGGGAGGAAGAGGGACAATCGCCCGAAACACCAACGCATGAGGGCATCGTTCAGTGGTGAAAAAAAATTACTTCAAAAATTGCGGTCTGCAGCAATTTTTGAACAATAATTTTTATTTTCCAATAGTTATTTTTATTTCCCCACTGTGCGCTGATATTCGAGAATGAGTTCATAAGCGAAGTGAATATTAGTGAAGTAGTAAAGCAATTTTATAAGGTTTTATAATTAATATTAGGTTTTATATTAATATTATAATTATTTAGTACAATTTTAAAATCAAAATTCGTACTACTGTCATCATGTTGCCATAATAATGTGCAGCATCATACAATGATAACATTGATGCAGTTATCTCGCTGCTGGCAATACATATATACATTGTTGTCTACATGTTTCCAAGTCAAAATTTTGACCCTTGGTTAAACCTTTAATTCTATAATATAGTAAGAGCTAAAATACCAAAATAGATTCAATTATAATGACACAGTTTATTTTTACTTTGACTCTAATGGTGTCGCAAATTTCCTGCTTTTAGAGTTAAAATAGATTGATTTATAATAGGAGTTAGGATAGCAAAAAATTCTCACATTTACATTCTTATATTCACACTCATTTACATTCACGGAAATTTAACTCAGTGAAGAAAAATTGTAGCGAAATTTTTAAAGATGCATTTCAAAGAGGAAAAATAGAGCTTTAAACTGGAGTTTGGATTTTGATTCTATGATATTTTCGAAATTACATAAAATTGAAATTTTTTAAAAATATTTTTTTCAATATTTTTGTTAATCTTTGAAGCGCTTTATGTGAATGAAACATCATCACACCAAATTTAATAAACAAATATTTCAAGTAGACTGTCTAAACTTTGAAATGTTTTCAGAAAAAAATTGCTATGATGATTTTTCACAAATTAACTTTTTTATTTTTATTGTATAATTTTATTTTTATTTTTATTGTATAATTATATGTATAATTTTATTGTATAAAATCTTACTTTTTCTGTAAAGTTACATTATGCAGAAATTAGTTGCCCAGTAAATACACAAAATATTTATTTATTCTAAATCTATGTAACTGGTAATTGGTGATTTGAAATTGTACATAATTTATTGATAAATACTTAAAGTACTTATACATAAAAAATTAGGTTATTGTTATTATTTTTAAATTTTAGTCTATAAATAATAAAAATAAAAACAAATAAAGCAAATAAACTATGAAAATATATTGTTCAATAAAAATAGAATGTTCCCAGTCAAAAATAATTTTTCGAAAAGACATCGTTTCGATGTCGAAAATAAAAGTTTAAAAATTAAAAATTTCGAAAGTTTTCGAAATTTCCATTGATTTCGATGGATTTTTGGCTCCAATTTCGATTAATTTTTCAGTTGGAAATAAAATCTTAAATTGATCAGCATAAAAATATACTACTAGTACCACTAATGCAATAAACAAATAGTGTCACTAATAGCGTAATAGTGGTGGAGAAAATTCATTAAAGTTTCATTGAAATTTTATTGTGAAAATAAGTATTATTGATTAGCATAATATTTCAGAGGATACATGACAAAATTATAATAAAAAAAATTTATTTTATGAATTCGAGAACTAATTTTATGATGCACCCATGCGCGGTCACCCATCCGAATCCGAACCTCCACTTACCATACCATACTTCATTTTTGTGATCGTATGGGAACTACTCCTTCGAAGAACCATGACTTATAATGCTAATAGATATATAGTTGTAACATATGTGTTCAAAGATGTGTGAAAGAGGCGGAACATATAAAAAATATAATTAATGTTAAATATAGTAGTAATGTACAAATGATGACAACTTGTTTTTGATAATAACTTGTTTTTAATAATACTGTAAAATTA
>NW_012130364.1:9704-12487 GCF_000143395.1 Atta cephalotes | reverse complement strand
TATATATATATATATATATATATATATATATATATATATGTGTATGTGTATGGCAAAGAACATAACTCAACGACTTCCAGGTAGCCGCGAGTGGTTTTCCATATTTCCATATTTGATTTGATGTATCATTGGTTAAATCATTCTGAATTTGTAACGATGATCAGACTCACTTTCATTCAGTGATGCCAGGAGCAATTTCAAGGTCTCCGTTACGTAAAGGTCGCAGCACCTCAAATAACTATTTGTATTCCGTGCTTGCATTTCATCGGAATAAAATGGTGATGGATTCTATAAATAAAGATTCTATAAAACATTCAGAAAACAGATTACAAAGAATAAAAAAACGATGGCCCACTTTGTTACAGAAATTACTGACCTTCCTAGAATATGAACTCTGATCTTTTATCATGCTAAGAATGAATGATATTTCCACGATATGGACCACTTCGTGACCTCAATATGTGGGTGTCATTGAAACTGTTGGGATTTCCCATCGATGAATTAACATGTACAAACACATCTAAACATATTCGTACATATTCTCATTAAGATTTACGTTAAATAAAAGCTAGTTTATTTTTATAAAATTTTATTTAATCAATGTTGTAGTATCTCGCATTCTTTTTTTATCTCTCTTGTTTGGGGATCACATAACGATTTATTATATCGAGATTTGTTTAAAAAAATATTTACAACAAGAATAGTTATTAAGATTTTTACATAAGCATATATATAAATTATTTAAAATTTATTTACTTTATCTTGATAATACATTTTATGCTATTTTTATATATTAAGAGCTTTCCACTTAGAACATTTTGTCTCATATTATCAATATTATCAATAGTCAATATTTCTGAGTAAAGTGGAACATTTATTGTATTGTTTGTTGAGCTAATATATTTCTTTAAATTTCAAATTTCCATAAAATCACACGCATCAGAGTTGTGACGACCTGTGATACTCTGACCCCTTGATAGGCATTGACCTACAGATACGTTAGCAAGGTTTTTAATTTCTGATATATGTGGTATTATTCACAAATAGTGTATAATTACGAATAATTGTAAAAAAATGTCTAAGAAATTTCTAGTAAATGAAAACATGCGTATGACGTAATTAATAATAAAGTAACAAAGTAGTAACAAATTACAAAGTAACAACAGGAATGAAAGTCAAAACAAAAATGTCATATGTTAAACATTAAATATCTTCCCAACAAAATTTTTTTGTTTATAAAAATAAACAATAAAACTATTTTTTATTATAAATATCTTCAAGTATCTCTGAATTTATATAATTATTATACTACATTTCTTAAAAATTATTTGAAGAAATATTTTTTGTATATAAAATTGAGGAATATATAATTGTTACATATCAAAGGAAATATAAATCATATTAATAATATTGAAATTACAATCGAGAGATATTGTTTAAAAAATTATATACTTATCACTCTCTAGAAGCTGGCAAAGAGATCAAGGATAATTTATATGTAAAATTTAACATATAACTAAGTGACGTATTATGTGCTCTTGATTCATCATATACATCATATACATTTTTAAAGTATTTCTTTAAATGTTAGAGATAATTTAATGAAAGCATGTTCACACAGTGTTCCAATAATATCCGCCTTTATGTTTCTGCAATAGAGATTACACATGTGTATTACACAGTAGAAATTCATGGAAACTATTGACTTGATCAACAAGTTGACGCATAATAATTTTGTATTTCAGAAACTTGATACCACAATACGGTTCTTCAATAGATCAGATTATTATACGGTACATGGAAGCGATGCTCTTTTTGCTGCACAGGAAGTATTTAAAACAACGTCCGTTTGTAAAATGATTGGAGCTGGTAAACATTATTTGAATAATTATAAAAAGAAATTGAATAATTTTTCAATATATATATAAAAGGACAATGATTATTAGATTTTTTAAAAGAATATATTTAAAAAAAATAGAAGTGATTCAATGGAATATCCAATGAAACAAAAATGTTATGTTTCTAATTTAAAATATTATAATTTTAATGTACTCAGATCTTTATATTTTCTATTTGTATTTATGCATGTTTTAGTATGTTCAGAAAGCAGAATTAATATTTTTTAATACTATTATATGATAAATGTATCGTGTTTGATTCTTTAAAATATTTTTACTTAATTGAAAGAGTGTTATCTAAATTTTAAACGTAATGCAATTTATAACATTAGTAACCAATGTTTTTTTTTTTACAGAGCCGCATAAAACGGAAGGAGTCATTCTTAATAAAAGTCATTTCGAGACGTTGGTGCGCGACTTACTATTAGTAAAACAATACAGAGTTGAAGTTTATATTAATCTAGGCTCGTCTAAAAATCAGAACTGGATCTTGGAGTACAAAGGTTCACCCGGCAATTTATCTCATTTCGAAGATATCTTGTTCGGCAATAATGACATTGCTGTGGGTATATCTGTAATAGCTGTGAAATTGGGTACAGAAGGAAAGTCCAGAGTGAGTTTATCCGCGTGCATGATAAAATGTATATTCTCTAAAATATTATACAAGAGTTCTGCTATAATTTATAATTTATATTTTATAGATTGTCGGTTTAAGTTGTGTAGATGTCGTTTCAACTTTAATTTCTGTGATTGAATTTCAAGATAATGAATCATTTTCGAATTTAGAATCGCTCATTGTAACTCTCGCTCCTAAAGAATGTTTATTAATTCAGGGTGAGGGCAGTTTTGAGTTTCAAACTCTTAAGCAAGTACGTAATAACATCA
>NW_012130364.1:0-2958 GCF_000143395.1 Atta cephalotes | reverse complement strand
AAGAATTTACTTTAGAATTATAATAGAATGTCAATAGTTATAGAAATTTACAGCTGAAATTATTGCAGAGTATGTTTGGTACCGAAGCCTCTAGCAGCGTGTGCCATGTTAGATGTAGAAACCTGTGTAGTAGTCGATAGCGGTGCTTTGAGTACAACAGTGGCTGTTGTAATTGGAGGACGGGTTATGCCACAGCGATGGAGACTGTTGCCTGTGGGTGGATGGCATGTTGCTTATCACTTGAAACAAGCTATGTATTGGCAACCGAAAGAATATCATCAAATTCCTATATCTTACCTAGACATTTTGGCTGTTAAAGAAAGATGTAGGCTGAGTTATAATATTAAGAACGAAGAGAAACGTCTGGGACAGAAGGCAAGGGAACACATTAATCTTCGAGTTGATAGTTATGCAGACTATAAACAATTTTGGGTATGTATATATTACAGCTGAAAAAATAAATTTTCATCCTTAGATTTATAGAGATATCATACAAAAATATTATTGTTTTTTAGAGAGTCTCATTAGGGCCAGAATTATACATAGCCCCTGAAATGATGTATATCAGTCTACGTTTGCCCGAAGTTATAAAGGATGTAACATCAGGATTACCGGAAGATATAATGCATGATTGTCTTTCACATATTTTACTTACTGGTGGAAATACAGATCTTTCGGGTTTCGAACTGAGACTTACCAAAGATCTATGTGAGCTATTGCCGGAGTATAGCAAAATTTTGGAAGTAAAAAGCTGTCCTGGTACACACAGTTGGAATGTCGCAATGGGATCTACATATGTGCCTTTAGCTGTGCATCCTGGTAAGCATCGATAATTTTTGTATACTTATGTACTGATATGATTAAATATAGAGCAATGAATTATGCAATAAGTAAAACAGTATAATAGTATGAAAATAAAAAATAGATTTATAATTTAAATACATTAAAAGATGCGTAAGTATAATAAAATAGAAAATAACATTTGAAAATATCAGTAAATTATAGTGTATAAAAATCTTAAAATTTAAATTTGTTTTAGATAAAACTCCACCAGAATATATTGAAGGTAATCCATTTTGGCTGTCACGAGAAGAATACGTACTATTTGGATGTGAATCTTTGGAACATAGTAACGAAGATATAATAAGTGAAGCCTTATAATATGAATGCTTCACTTATTATATAACCGTATATAATAAGATGTACGGATATAATGCATGATGACAGGAAAGTAAATGTTACCATCGTTAAGTATATTTTCTCTTATATTGTCTATAAATTGGAAAAGTAATTTAGATAATTGAAGGGGCCTGAAATACATTCCAAAATATAACTATCATGTTCACGCTACACTCAAGGCACCTAAATGTTTTTGTCAAATTTTGCTATTTAAAATTTATTTATTAGTATAGTATGTTTAAGATATATACCAGATGTTCTATTTTGACGTGCACAGTATAATATCTAAAATGAGAGAAGATGTGACAATTACTATTTTTTGTTAATTTTGTGTTGAATATCTGAGTTAGTTCTCTTTTTAATCGCTTAAGAGTAGAGGCTTTATATCTATTAACTTAAAACAAAACTACATATACATGTATTATTCTCTCTCTCCTGATAGCACTATAAAACGCATAAAATAAATCGAATTCATAATAATGACTTTTTCGTTATGTCTTATATAAGGAATGTTTTATTTTATAAATTAAAAGGGACATCTTGTATATATGCTCTAAAACTGCCCCTATATTAACTTTGAAACTTATGGCATTTAAATTTCCATATATTATAAAGGATTCATTATCTATTAGTATTTTAGAATATCATGGAGCTTTGTATAAAGCTAATTAATATGCCAGTTGCAATGTACTTTAGTACATTCGTTATTAATTCTATCAGGAGTATCATCCAGCACCTGATACCGTTCAGTGCAATGTTATATGTTGATGGCATAAATGTTTTAAAGTTGCAATATAAGATTTTAGTGCCATCTGAGCATATTTAAATTATAAAGCTATTTACTTTTATGTACATAGCATATGCAATGAATTGTTTTGTAAATATATAGGATAAATGAAGCTGCTTAAATTGAAATTGTACAGATCATTATGTAAACGTCAAGCAAGTATTATAATGCTAGAAATAGTATTTCCAGAAATTGTTCACTATTTCGTACATTTATATCACAGAGAAATCTTGCCAAAAGAAGTATGTGTATGTTAAAAAAGAGAAAATATAGCAACATTTCTAGTCACTTTAGATATTGATAGCTTTTAAATATAGGTTCAATGAAGCGAGAGATTTCTCTTCCAAGATGAAGTAAATAATCGCACTAGCAACCTATAATAAATAATAAAAAGAACAATGAATCTTTAGATTATATGTTTATGAAATGTATGGATACTGTTATATTTTTTTGTTAATGATATAGAGTATAATTTTATGAATAAGTTAAGATATAATTATTGGTATGGTTACTCTAAGATATTTCATTAAGAGACTGTAATGAATTTGATAGCTGTAATTAGAGCACATATTGAGATGAGTTAAATTATTATTTAGATCAAAATATGTAATGTGTAGCTAGTATAAAGCAACTAATTAAAAAATAGTATTGTAAATGTACTATGTTATAACTGATGTTTGTATTAAAAAAATATCTATCTAAATTATTATTGTGTTTAGCTATTAGAACTCTATCAGAGAAGACTTACTTATAGGTGTTCACATGGCTTCAATTCTGTAAAATGCTAAAATGTAAGTATAAAATATTAAATATGTTACATATAACAGAGAAGAGAGAGAGAGAGAGAGAGAGAGAGAGAGAAGAGAGAGAGAGTAATTAATAATACATGCTGACAATACTTCCCGTTTCACTTCACTACCAAACATGAGTAAGTTTGCTATTACTTTAATATTATTTACTAAATTTCTAATGATATGTATATATATGCAATA
>NW_012130363.1:0-5747 GCF_000143395.1 Atta cephalotes | reverse complement strand
TTATATATATATATATATATATATACACACACACACACACACACACACACACACACACACACACATATATATATATATATATATGTATATATGGTCCTATAAAATTTAATATTGTTTATGAGTAAATGGACAAGTAACACAAAAATAATGTATTGTAAAACAAAAATTCTTAGATGAATGAATGAAATACTATTTTTACAGACAGAAATTAAGAGACTTATCGAAAAAATTATAAATTCTACAGTTACTACTGTATTTGACTATCTAATAATATTTTAATAATAAGGGGAAATTGATAATTAATATGAAAAAAGTGCATTATTCTATTTGAGTCAACTAGCCCAGGGACTGGGATGATTAATATATAGTATAGAGTAATTTGACTAAGATTATTAAAATAAAGATTAATATATTAAGTTATTTTTTCGAAAATTAACACTATTCTAAAACAAATAGTGCAAAAATTATCCTTTTAATTATTCTTAACATTTTCATTATTACAACTTTTACACTTAAAAGTAATTTTACAAAAGAAAAAAGGATATATGGACATATTTCATATATAATTTTATATATAATATTTCATATATAATTTTATTTTATATATTTTATTTTATATATAATTATATTACATATATGTTTATACATATTTATACACATATTCATACATGAAAAATTTCTAACACATGTAATTTGACTATTATTGCATATTCTTTATTATTAAAATTCATTAAAACTATTAAAAAATTATGGCATTAAAGGTGCACTTAAAATAAAAAAGAATACTCTTTAAATTCTTTTGAATGAAATCTCAAAAAGAATGAAAATATAGCTATTTTTGGAATAGAGTAAGATCACAACGAATGATTTCCTAACTTAACATTGGTTAATTTAACGATAATATTTCGCTTCTCAGAGCAGAACATACTTGTTTTTGTTAAATTCGTTTATTTTGTTCAAAAACACATCGATTGAGCCTAGTTTTATCAAGATTGAACGTGAGAGAACTAAACTTATAACATTTACTTCTGAAGTAAATCTCTTTAATGGAATGAAATAATGGCATTCTTTTTCAGAAAATTAAATATTTCCACTCTTTTAGAGTGAAATTTCATTCCAAGAAGTTTGAGAATAAGTACTATAAAAAAGTCATCATTAAATTAGTCATATAGCCCCATATTGTGTGGTTAGCCTATTATCCCCATCCGTTCATTTTTAAAAAATATTCTTTATTAAGTAAGAACACACTTACTACCCAAATAAAAATTAAATGTCTGACAATCTGTTCAGACAATCTGTTCAGAAACGGTGTATTTTAATTTTTCAAACGCGATAACGGCAGTAAATATTAAAAATAGCAGTGGATATCAAAATCACGTAGCGTTTTGCGCGCGTCCTAGACACGATGAGCAATGTGCAACGAGCGACATCCAATAAGAGCTTCGTTTTGCGTTGTCACGTGAGAAAAAGCAGAGCTTTTATTGGATATCATCGTTCATCGCTTATCGCGTCTAGTATAGTAGACATCACGCGTGATACAAAGTTGCGCAAGACACCAAATGCCAATGGAGATTACGCATTGCGTTCAGCGCTCCCTGCACAGGTCATCAATCGCGAGAGCTTCAATCAAAGGCAGCCAATTTAATGTCTACAGCTCACATTCTTGTAAATTGTTAAAATAAGTCGTCAAAATTCTTGATCAGTCTCAGTGATTTTTGAATTTTCTATATTGTTTCTTTTTTGACTTAATTTTCTGCAAATTAATTTCTCTTTTCGGGAACAATCTAGGGTAAATGTACAGTATAAAGGATCATCCTCCAATGACCTTAATATGTCAAGGTCAGAAACAATGCGTTATTTTTCAAATTTTTTTTTGTTAATAGCTTTTTAACGATCGCGGACTAAAACCTTTCGAAGGTCACTCGGATCATGACGTATACAACACATGTTAAGGTCAAAGGCATCGGAGGATAGTCCATTATACTACATTTACCCAATCTAGAATCATGTTAGTATAAAAAGAGATGGAATGGTCTCTCTTTACACAGTTTGAGCAGTTCAGTAATAAGGAGTGCTGCAGTTTTTGTGCAAAATCGATGTGCTTTTCTAATATTCTTTTATCAATTATGTTCGCTTACAATTCAATGCTCGAATTCTTATTGTCGAGATTCGGGACTAAAATCGGCTAATTCAGCATTAATTTTTTTAAATGTGAAATTCGCTCGAAGTTGCTCGCTTCGTAATTAGGATTTGCGTTAAAACTGTAAAATTCAATTCTATATTAAGACTGTTTATACATTAAAAGTGACTTTATTTATAAAACTTTAATAAACGTTATTCGCGCGCGCATGTGTGTGTGTGTGTGTGTGTGTGTGTGTGTGTGTGTGCGCGCGCGCGTGCGTGAGCGCGCGTGTTTGTAATAAATTACTTACGTATCTGTTTTTCGTGTCCTGTATCTTTTCAATTCCGCGACATATGCAATTGTAAAACAAAAAGAATAAACTTTAAGAATATTTACTTATGTGTACAATTTTAAAATTTTAAGTCACTTCTATTACATATGTGTTCGTAATGTTGTACAACAGACTGAGCGGCAGTCATTGCTGCGAGACATGCGTAAACGTTTACGCGTATTTTTAGCCTTAATTATTCTATTTACCCCTATAGTTTACTGGCCCCGGTCTCCCCTATATTAGAAGATTACACAAATATTATGTAAAAGATTAAATACAAGAAAAAGAAATTTCGATTTGTAAACAAACCGTGGAAGTTTTTTTTTCAGAAAATTAATATTTATGATATGTTATATTATATATTCATACAATCCGCATGACCCAGATTTTAACGGATCTTGAGTTCTTTGAGGCCTACCATTTTGAGATACAGCGTCGCCAATTTGTCATGCAACTGCAGATACGATGCATATGCTGTTGTTTTGCCCGTCTTGGGCCGAGGATGTCATATTTGCAGCGGTTAGAGCTCGATGTCTTTGATAGGACATACGGCTCCATTGTCAGGGCGGCTGTGTACTCCGATGTTGGACAGCTCTCGCGGATTTCTGCGAGATCATCATACGCAAGAAAGAGGACCAAGTGGAAGCGTCAGGCCCTGCAAAGGCAAAGGGCTCTTTTAGCTCGGACCTCTCTGGAGTCTAATGACAATCATGTGTCAAAATGTAGATATAATGTATATATTAGGTGTACAACTTTGCTTCCGCCGTTTTTTTTCCGAAATTCGAGGCTTTATTGTAAAAACTGGTTATACATTTATGATTCAAAGTATTGTCCATCGCTGGCCACTACTTTCTCCCATCTTTCGGGTAGCGTACGAATCCCGCATCGAAAAAACTGGTCATCTTTTGAGGCTATCCACGAATCGATCCAATTTTTTACTTCTTCATAAGACCGGAAGTGCTGGTCAGCCAGGCCATGTGCCATCGAAACAAGTGATAGTCAGAGGGAGCAACATCTGGAGACTACGGCGGGTGGAGTAGAACTTCCCATTTCAACGTTTCCAAGTATGTCTTGACCACTTTCGCAACATGGGGTCGAGCATTGTCATGCTGCAAAATCACTTTATCGTGTCTCTCATTGTATTGCGGCCGTTTGTCTTTCAATGCTCGACTCAAACGCATTAATTGCGTTCGATACCGATCACCTGTGATTGTTTCAGTCGGTTTTAACAGTTCATAATACACTACGCCGAGCTGGTCCCACCAAATACAGAGCATGACCTTGGACGTCAAAATCACCGTTCTTGAAGCGTTGAAACTCACGACACGTTCTTTCACTAATAGCGGCCTCATCATAAGTATTTGAGAGCATTCGATGAGCCTCAGATTTCTTCATATTGAAGCAAAAAATTAAAACCTCCCGCAAATGATGAGAATTTGGCTCGTAAACTGACATTTTCAATCGAGAATAACTTTATGATGCAGACACAAATCGACTAATGTTTCTATGAGGTTATGTTGACGCCCAAGTTTATTGTATGACGTCTATGATCTATTTATTTCGATCACTTACACGCTAAAGCCATCTATAGGAAAACGGCGGAAGCAAAGTTGTACACCTAATATTAACATGATTTCATTCATTTGTTTTAGAATTTATGTTTTAGAACACATTATTTTTATATTACTTGTTGACTCATAAATTGTATCATTTTAACATTAAGAAACGTTAAATTCAATTTTACATAAAATTTAAATATCATAATCACATTATATTAAATTAACATTCGAATTTGTTAAAAAATTCAACACAAACTGTTAACACAGAACATGAGTTGATTGTTATCAACACAATTTTTTTATTACGTATATAAATACAATAATCTATAAAAATTTACAATAATCTATAAAGAGAATGATGAATAATGAGATTAAAAATATTCATATTAATATTTTTCAAATTAGTTGAGCGCGCAAAATGGTTTCCAAGGCTATAACCACGAATCTTTTCGCCATAAAGAACAGAAAAATTTCGACGAACTTTTTTGAAAGTCAAATAGATCGAGATAAATTGAAGCATCGCTCTTGCTCAACTTTTTTTTACGAAAATTCACGAAAGTGGATAAAAGAAGATGCGAGAGAGTGGATAAGAGAAGAAGAGAGAGAGAGTGAGGGGGAGAGAGAGAAAGAGAGAATTGAAGATCTATAGAGGCATGCGGTTAATGCTATTATCGGAATTAATGTTTCAACGTATCTGCGGGAAGCTATTCTCATTACGGACGGACTTACTATCATTAGGTAGAGAAAGAGGTAGAAGACAATAGGAAAGTAAGAGGCAGAAAGAGCGACTGTTTTAAGTAGTTCGCCCATTTTAACCGTCTCATCTACCAGATCCTTCTAGTTGACCCAGAATGCTTGCGCGTGTTTCGCACCAGGATGAACTCGGGGGATAGTTAAATTTGTAATTTAAATCAATGTTAATTTTAGACACCGTACCACACACCGTGCCAAGATTCATTGTTGACGTTCGCAAAAAGACGCTTATCAGTGGGATTGACCGAGAAAAGACCTCGCGCGACTCTTAAGACGAAAGCGTTTAACTATATTGTTTTTTCCATAAGAGATTAAAAGAACTCTTACACGATAAATATTCTTTTTTTGTATACAATTCGTATTATACAATATCGCTGATGATTTAAAAATCGTATTGATTGTGAATTAATACAAAATTATCAAAACAAATTAGTCTTCAATGAAATTTTGTGATTATATGAGAATAAATAAAAATATATAAAATTCTATCAATACATTTATTAAACAATTTATTAACTAATAAATAATAGAATTAATATATTTAATAAGAGAAGGAGTCTTCCTATTTACGATCAAAGTGAATCTTGTTGCTTAATAATATTTATAATATAATATAAATATATAACTTTAAATTTACAAATTTATTTTCCAGTTATATAAATTGCGCGCCAATTCTGTTAACTAATTTACAATTCTCGAGGAAATGTCACGGGCATCTGATAAAATTGAAATTTTTACTTTGACAGAATATGAGATATACTCGAAATTGACTTGTATCTTTCTATTTCTCTCTTTCCCCAAATTATTTAAAATAAGAAATAAATATAAAAAATAAAAAGGAAATATTTCAAATTTATACTAAAAACTGTGACATATAAAATATACCACATAAGTTTAAAGATTGTATATATATATATATATATATATATATATATTTATACCATTTAATATGTAGTATACTAAATATGTAGTATATCTATAT
>NW_012130362.1:0-5747 GCF_000143395.1 Atta cephalotes | reverse complement strand
ATATATATATATATATATATATATATATATATAAAAACATAATTATTTTTTAATATTTTGCAAATTAATTTGTATTAAATTTTATAACAATGTATCTTAGAATTAATTTTTTATTTCCTAGTGTAAACAATGGGATATTTAGGCAGTATAAAAGTCCGAGAGATATATCATCATTGATCGAATTTGTATCTGAAAAGACATGGACGAAAGTGGATCCAATATCTAGTTGGAAAAATCCAACTTCATTCCACATGTCATTTTTAAGTCAATTTTTTAAGTTATCCCAAATGTTACGTGTAAGTTACATATACATACACAAGACACACATGCGTGCGCGTACATACACACATACACACACACACACAAATAATATTACGTCTATTGTAAAAATTTCAATGAAACATTACTGTTTTCACTCAGAATATCCACAATCAACTTTTGGAAGATGTTGGACTACCTGTGTGGGGTAGTTACTTGATTTTTGCTGCTGCAACAGTTGTTTTAGGCACAATATTAGGACTGGTAGGAATAATATATTTTATAATTATGTATAAAATTTCTATATCTAACAAACAGATGATGTTAACTGTATTTGTGATTGTAGCTTGTTGTGTGTTTGATTGACTTCTTTTTCCCACAAAAACCGGCACAGCAACAAGGCAAGAAGAAACAGACTGGTGCAACAGACAGTGCTATTCAAGAGAAAAATTCAGACGAAGATGAAATTGCAGAAAACATTGGAGATGATTTAATAGATGAAGAAGAATCTGAAACAGAAGAACCTGAAACGAAGGAATCTGAAGCAAAGGAATCTGAAACAAAAGAATCTGAGATGAATGAAATAGAAACGAGTGAGAAAGATAAAGACAGTAAAGCTGATACCAGTAGTCCTAATATTCGCAAGCGTAAGCCACGCAAGGCTGACTAGAGATATTAATTCGTTTGATGTAAATATTCAGCAAACATAAATTAATTGTGACTAGCCCTTGGTGGTATTCTTCCAAAGTCATTCCTGTGCATTGAAATGCATCAATGCAACATACTATTGTTATTTTACATCTCAAAATATGGATAAGTGATATGGGTTGTCCAAGGGAACGATTCATAGATGTTTGCCGTCTCTTATATGTTAAAAATTTCAATGAATGAAAATTTCAAAATATCATTGCCCATAAAAATTTTCTTATCTACAAATACATTTTGGAAATGCAAATGTATATTTCAGGTATTATTCAGTAAAATTTTAGGATTTTGCAGACGTTCCTGCTGTGTCAAATGTTCTCAGGGCTTAATAGTTTCGTTGAAGCAATGAGAATATATAAATATGTTGGAAGAACTTTTTCAAGATCATGATAGATACGTTTCAGATATTTTAACAAGATTATTATATGGTGTTGAAAATTTATGAAATGGCAAAAAATGTTTGATTATATTTACTTTTTGCATACATTTTCTATAAAATGTTTGAGACTGCAGAGTAAACTTATAAATTTAAATATTTGTATGAACATTTTTTTCTTTAATGAAGAATAAGTTTAAAAAATATTTAATATTATTTTTCGAATATTGATGTTTCATAGTGATGGAAGAAAGAAAAAAATATTGAAGTCATAAGTAATATCATAAATGTAAGTATCTAATTTTTAGGAATTAGGAAAAGAACTATAATAGCATTTATAGTTCTTTTACCTTTAAGGTTACACTTTACAAGACCATTTATAAATCTATTTATTAATTACAGTTGATTTATAAAAATATTACAAATTTCTGCTTACATTTCACAATTTCTGCTTCCTTTTCTTCGATCATATTTAAAAAAAATATTTGAAAGTAGCAAAAAATGAATTGAAAACTACTTAAGAATAATTATTACTTTTATAAGACTTATATATGCACACATATTTTTCAAGTTTAAATATACATAGTATATTCGCAATTAAAGTCATTTAATATATAATCACGCATTTATTTATATAAGAGGAAAATCAGGTCTTTTCATAAAAACTGATAATCTAATTAAAATATTAATATAATAATATATTAATAACTATTGTTATCAGGCATTAGGGATTGTCATTGTTTCTTGATGCCTTTGGGGAGACATTATTAACACTATTTGTATCATTCTATACTTGTTTTGTATTTAAACTAAGAAGATAAAATGTCACAAATAGCGCTAATAATGTCTCCTCAAATGCATTTATTCGATAGCTTTTAGTCATTATTATGACTAAATTTATAGTCTTTATTATGACTATATAATTGATAGGATCCATAGATCTTAATTTGTCATTATCAATTGTTTGCCATCGAATGTCCCTAAAGTAAAGACGCTTAAGAATAAATTCCTGAAATCATTTTAAAACGAAAATTTTAATTAATACCAAAATTGAGGCTATAAATAGTTTTTTTAAGCATTTAGCGAATCATATCGTCTAAAGTGTTCATGTGTTCAGATGTGGTTGGTATTTTGCATTGTATTACATACCCGAACTTACAAACTTTAAGTGATTTGCTAACTTTATATACTTAATTCGATATCACAGTGAAAACAGTAAGTCAAATCCAATGAACTCGCAATTTTTAATTTTAAATTCTGTTAATTTTATTATATAACTGGTTAACCAAACTATTATAACAAACTCAATGATAAATGAGTATTGGAGTATAAAAATGTGTGACAAAAAGCGAAGATAGAGGGAAGATAAAATAAAAAAGATAACGCATTAGATAACATAGAACTTGTTAGCTATAAGAAAGAAAAAACTCTTGATCCTAATATTATTAACTTTTGAATTTAGAACTGGTAATTTTATATTGTTTTAATATGGCTAATATAAGGATTTTCTCAAAATGATCTTGGGGAATTTATCCTTGAGCATTATTACGATTTTTAACACCTACAATGGAATATCTTATATACTTTT
This sequence comes from Atta cephalotes, assembly GCF_000143395.1. Taxonomy (NCBI): domain Eukaryota; kingdom Metazoa; phylum Arthropoda; class Insecta; order Hymenoptera; family Formicidae; genus Atta; species Atta cephalotes. The sequence continues at coordinate 2,820 of NW_012130362.1, read as the reverse complement.
TTCTGTATGAACCTAATGTTGTTTTTTCTTTCTCTATCCTAATAAATTATAAAAATTTCTATGATGATCCATATGAAATTCATGATTAATTTAGCATAGAAAGTGAGTAGCATTACTTTTTGCAATATTTGCAAAAATTTGAATTACATTTTTATAAAGGCCTACTTTAGCTTGCTACGTTTTCAAGCTTGACTTAACTAACATTTATATAGTATGAAAAAAGATCTTTAGTTAGAAAGAACACATAACTATCTCTAAAAAGTTTCTTTCATTTTATTACAAGTACGCAATCTTACTTGGAATATGAATAAATGCGAAGCCTTTAATCCTTAAATGAGTATGATTATTAAATATTGCTTACATTTTTATTTTCTATGTATATATTTAAATATGATTTTTAATGAATTTTTATTTTTATTATAACAATGTCTTCCTCACATCCTTTTCAATATATATATATATGTATATACATATATATATATATATATATATATATACGATTAAAATTTCCTCGATAACAATGTCACTTATATATATTATAATATAAAATTTTTGTTATTTAATATATCTTATATTGATATAATATCGAACTTTTATTACTTTGCTATTTTAGATTCGAGTCGAATTTTCTGCTTTACTGAATACATTTATATTTAGATTTTTAATTATTCATTTTCTAATAAATGAATAAATGTCATTAATTATTAATATCAAGAAACAATCAATGTGAAACTAAAAATAAAATCACTGTAATAATATTTACTGCCTGATAGTATTAATAAATACAATTTAAATTAATGATTCTTTTTTAAATATCCATTTTGATCCTATTTATAAAATATGTTATCGTGATTACTAATGATTATTATATATTTATAAATTATATATACATATTTATTTATATATTTATCATAATAAAACTACTATTATAAGTAAAAAAGAGCCAAATATATGTTTAAATTTATCAACACCTTGTGCTGTATATAATATTTTTCTTCATAAAATGAAAAAAATTGAATTCTTTTATTTCCGTAAAAAGACAAAAATTTTCATAATAAATATTTAAGCGTTCGCATGATTAGCGCGTTTTCAAAAATCACTGAAAAAAGATTGAAATCTTCGGATTCCTATATTCTAGTCAATTAACAGACTTAAAAAATGTATATACTTGGAGAGCGATTATATAACTTCATTCTTTATTCGGAAACGTGAAAAGTGAAAAGTTTCACGCAATTGCAACTCATTTGAAAGTAGCGATTGGCTATTACATATGGATTTCGGCAATCAATCAAAAGTTTCCTGCGTGCGAACGTAACTTGTTACTTTCATCATAGCATAGAGAAACTTCTGATCATTATCTCTCCTATGGATCATAGCACGCTATCCTGAGGATTTAGTACAAAGACGAACCACATCTACTTTTGACGATACGATTTTATTGATAGTGTCAGAAAATGTATATAGTCACATAGTTCCTACACTGAAAATGAATGTACTGGCGGTAGTGTACATGTACAGAGATGATTTCTGGTAACAGGAAAAAGTTCGGCATGGCCTCTCTTAGGTTTCTCTCTGGTGTCAGGGGCTCTGCACAATAAAAGGAAGAGGGAACAGAGAATAGAGAATAAAAATTTCAACTTATCAAAAACTGTATATTCCATAATACATGATTTCTGATAAGTTAAAATTCTTATTCTCTGTTCCCTGTTTCTGTTATTGTACGGAGCCCCTCACTAAAGGTTAAAGGCACCACTATTATGCATGGTCTACAATGGGCAGTAGCAGTAATGGATTAAAGAGTAGGCGTAGAAATCGATCAATCATAATTGAATGTGAGAAAAATAATCAACTATGATTGGTCGATTTCTACGCCTATTCCTTAATCAACTACTATTACTGCATCAACTACTATTACTATAGACCATGCATTAAAGATCATCTTGGGCAAATTTTTAGCGGTATAAAAAAGACTCCAAGGATCCGGAGGTAATTGAAGAATGTTGACAATTTATATCAATTTGCTATATTAACATAAATATTTGGCTCATACATTGAATTCATGATTTTTCATTACATAAATATTCCATAAATAAATATGCAAAGCTATAATATCCTATATATTGTAGAAAAATTATAATTTTTTCTCTGCAGTTATTATCTTTTGATAATCAAACTTTGACGATAACACTGAAATCACAATTTTAAAGAAAAATCGAGTATTATTGAGTTCTAAATGCATAAATACGTCTACTAAACTAATAAACCATAAAATTAGTACAATATTATCAGTTTTTAACTTTTAATTACTTCAATATCACAAGGACGCGAACTTCCGTTAAGGATATCGGTCTTTAATAGTATCTCGTTGGTGGCGTCACACTTTCAGTAGCGACATTTCTATATATGGTTAAGAAGAAGTGCCTTGAATTGTAAAATAGCAAGTTCATCACCGAAGGTATTTATTCAACAAACCTTGCTACTTCAATTTTTATGAATTTAAAGAATCTCATTTGAAGAATCTGATTTTTTATCAGATTTTTTTTTTTAAGTGTGGTTCTACCCAGTGAAGCAAGATATTTACCGTAGAAGTTTTCCACTATTGAGGTTACAAAATCTGTCATATCAATACTCTCACTTCGCGAGGCAGAGTCAAATTTTTCTCTGTCAGATTCATTCGTTTCGTATAAAAAAACACATCAATTGAGTATAATTTCATCAAAATTAGAATTGAAAGACGTTCTGGATAAATATTTTTTAATCATATTTAGTTGTATTTATTGTTAATATATTTATTTATATTTAATGTTAATATATTTATTT
>NW_012130361.1:7408-9371 GCF_000143395.1 Atta cephalotes | reverse complement strand
TATATATATATATATATATGTCGCAATTCTTTCTAGTGACAAAAATAAGAAGACATAACTTTCGAGCATAACTCATTGCCGATCGTATACAAATCACGATTGTGCGGTTAGGAGATACAATCGGTAATTGATTAAAGTAAGTGGAAAAATTTTCTCCGATCGCGTGCATTTATTCAATTCCGACAAACTCTGTATTTATCGTAAAATACGGGGTCATCGTAGATTTACCGCTGCGAGAGAAGCTCGGAGGTTCTGTTTAGAAAATGAAGCGAATGAAGAATAGCGAAGAATCGGGGCAACGAGGACTCCAGAACTTAAAACGAAGCACAAGTGCCGCCACACTGATCCACAGAGAGTACCACAAACCAACACGAAGGGAAAAGACTTTTTAATCTTGTACATCAGCTGCAGCCATTTCGCTTCTGGTCGCTTGGGATTCCCCGCTTTTTTCTTCTTTATCTCTCGATTCTCATCCACTCTCTCATCTTGCTCCACACCATTTTCGAGTTATATCACGTCCTATATCTTCGTCTTTCCTTTTCTTCCCGCAACTATTTCACACTTTCTTCTGAATGTCCCCTCATAAAGACACGATCAAATTAATCTAACGATCGATTCTACGTTACGCTTCTTCCCAACTCGCTCTTTTACTCTTTATCGACTTCGCTTAACAACATTGTACATTTACCATCGCAACGTTGTAATCCTTCTTTAATCGCAATATTTTCGACCATCGATTTTCGCATTTTTATTACTACTCTAAGATGCAATTCGTTTCTCGATTTGTAGTTTGGACAGAGAAACAATCTGTTAAATCTGTTTTTTGTAAACAATATAAAGCAAATATTAAATCGATATGAATAAATCAAATTTCAAATAAGAAGAACTCTATATTCAGTCGAAGCAGATCTTATAATTAGTACTTAAATACGTATTTTTTGTGTGAATTTATATAATTCTAATTCTGCATATAACGCGCTGAAATGTTTTTTCCATACTTAAAACACATTCATGAGCAAAACCGGAATAGTAATATCATTTATTAAAGTGTAGTAAAGCAATTTAATTTTGTAATGCTAAAAAGATCTTCTAATAAGAATATTAATTGCCATATATTGATGAAATTTAAAAAAATGTGATTAATTTGTTGCGAAAAATATAATTTTTTCGGTCGGGAACCGAATGGATCTCCCGCTAAACGGAAGCAACGTTAAAATTATAAAAAAAAATAAATATAAAATAAATGAATATAGTTGAAATAATTATTTTCATTTTTCAATTAACTAATTGTTGGTAATTTATTATTCATAAAATTAAAAACACTGTTTCCTGAAAATTTATATTTATTAATGTATCATAATGTCCCACAGTAAAAATATTTTTATATATTACAAAAAGAAAATATCGAAGTTTTATATGTTTTCATTCCAAAGATGGCTTATAGCATTCTATGATTGTATACTTTGTTATCCAATTTATTTCAGTAAAATTATTGTTTGAAATTATTGTTTGTCTTCTTTATTGTATCATATATCTCTAGTTTCTCTCTACACTTTCTACCATTACTTTCTGCCATCAAACACATCGCGCACTTCGTGAAGGACGACTCTGAAACGCCAAAGATTATTGGGTGTGAACTATGGCGAATTCGCCGAACGGAAGTCGACGTCGCTATTTTCGTCGTTGCAGCGGCAAACGGGTCACTTCCGGCCTAACTCTGTGCTTCCGCATCTGGTTCCGCTTACCGTTTCCGCTTTTAATACCGCTGGCTAGTTGCCTGTAGATGGTTTACGTGGCAGCTGTGAAAGAGAGAACGAGAGAGAGGAGAGGGTAGAGAGAGAGAGAGAGAGAGAGAGGAGGAGGAGAAGAAGAGAGAGAGGAGGAGAGAGAGAGAGAGAGAGAGAGAGAGAGAGAGAGAGAGAGAGAGAGAGAGAGAGAGAGAGAGAGAGAGAGAGAGAGAGAG
>NW_012130361.1:0-3787 GCF_000143395.1 Atta cephalotes | reverse complement strand
ATATATATATATATATATATATATATATATATATATATATATACTATATATTTATTGTATGTATATATATAAAATAAAATATTCAGTTATTTTTATATTAAAAAATGATTACACTTGTGGATTTTGATTCGCTATAACATCTAATAGTATAATTAAAAAAGATGTGAAGCGTTTCAGATCGAAAGTCTGATAAAAGTCTTGGAGAATTGATAAAACATTAATTATTAATATCAATTATCCACATTTTAAGAAAAAGGAACAATTTATTTATGAAAGGATTGTAGTCGGACACTGATCATCTCTCATCATATTTAAAGATCAACATGATGATAAAAGTCTGTAAGGACTATTTCTGGAAAACTAGTCACGTAAGCTGTTAATGATTTACGCAGCAATAGCTTGCAATGATATAGCGTTTATAGCTGCGAAAAGCAAACTTACGCAATTTATAAAATCGATAGAGCGCGGCACACTGATGTAAGTGTAACATATATATATGTACAATGTCGTTGACATGGATGACGCGAATTTCATTGAACGCTGAAACGATTAATCATGGTACAACGTTACATTCATCCGCGTGCCGCGAAGAATATGCCGGAAATTGGCCACGTTTCCCTTTCTTTCGTACACAAAGTAATCTTCCAAAGTAGCCCATTGTACTCGAGTGGCGGATATACTCTTCGAATACATCGACATACTCACCCCAAATGACCCGAATATGACCCCTCGACTCCGACATCACCTTCGTAATTATGCGCATCTATATACTCCTCGACCCGATGTACAGTGTGTATTGCGGATATGGTGCACATGCAGTCCAGGAATTGCATGTGCGGTATATGGGATTCGCGTGACCTCGTCGAACGATGTGCCGTCCAAGCATCAATCAAGACACGCGATATCTCGATTTCTTTCTATAGAAACTGCAAATTTTTGTACAAAAAAAATGTCTCTTGCTCAACGGACAATTCGCGCAGAATATTGCATTCAATGGTTGTTCATTTATCATTTACGTTTACCATTAATCCTACAAAGTGTTTCAGAGTTATTGGACTTCGATTGCAGTTAACTGCAATTGGAGTGAATATTTTTTTTTCGCGAAAAAATAGTGGAATGGAAAGCGGCGCTGTTTGTTTAAAAATTCAGCTTTAAAAGCATTCTTTTCTATTAGACTAAAGTTCATTTAAACAAGATCAAAAGTTATAATTTGTTAATTGTCTTATGAATTTTCTTTCTATCGTTTCTAATTCAAAAGTTGCATTTAAAAATTTGTTTAATGTTGTTGTTAAATATATCTTTAAATATATCTTTTTCTCATTGTGCTGCATGTTACATATTTTGCAACACCCTATGTATTTAATATGGAAAATAGCGAGCGTCGGGAACAAGGCAAGCTTGTATCGACTTTGCACCGCTAACTCGATGACACTCGATAACTGAATCCATCCATCGGGCTGTAATCCGCTTCAGTGAAGTACAAAAGCTGCTGGACCGAGCGGCGGCGGCGGCGGCGGCGGCGGCGGCGATGCAAGAAACCAAGGGATTATACCATTGACATTTGTATAAGGAGCTAAGCTGAATAACGAATTGGTTTTCGAGAGCTTGATAAGAGTCATGGGATGCTGGCAATATCTATTGTGCGTTCGATCAATTATCGTATTGTTCCTTGAATCGACACGATATTGCTTTTGACGTGACTATAGGCTTCCATCACGCGAACGGGTTCCTTTTAGAATCGAACGGAAGTTAATTCGATTACCACCGTCAAACATGCATAGCCTCAATGCATAATCTCTCGACTAATATGCTTCCTACACCTATTTGGTGCACGATCAAATAGCTTCTATATCAGAAATGGAAATGAATAAGCGCTGTTTATCTTTCTCATTAGATTAGGTGTACCACTCTATTAATGTAAGATTTAATTTATAACACTAATGTGTTGTAATGATCAATAATACATATTTGATCACATAAAACGATCGTATTAACATATATGTTTTATATTTTAATTATCTTTAATCTTTATTAAACTTTAATATGAATACGGAAATAAAATTTTAGTGATATAAGTAATTTATTATAAATACATGAAAAATCTCAATTAATTATACAAGTATAATAGTTTTAAGAAAAAATTCCAGTATTTTACTAAACTTGAACAATAATTAATTATATGTCATTATTTTAATATCTAATGGATAATAATGATAACATAATAATAGCATAACAATAAGCATAATAACGGATGCATCAATACACATACTGGTATCTACATACTGGTATACATATATGAATTGTATATAAAATCCTAATAATATTTTACACTATGCTTCTCACGAATATTATGTTTTTCACTCAACACATTAATGCTGTAGTATTTACAAGTTTGCGTTTCTTACAAATATCAGTTTGGCAACGAGCCATAGCGCACATATTTCCATCTTGTTGTGAGTCAAAAGAAAGAAGCTAGGATTCCTGAGGAGCAATAGGAAAAAAAGGAAGAAAGAAAGAGAATCGTAAGATTTTTCTCTTGATTCCCAGACGCCCTGTTCTTAATCCTGCAAATGTGTGTACATACACTCACACACACACACACACACACACACACACACACACGCGCGCGCGAGAGGGTAGCTATTACGTGGACCGGAAGGTAAGTTGCAGATACGGCAGTTACGGAATTGCTTATCAGGCGAAGACCTACAGGTTGGCGTGACTCGACGTCTTTGAGCATCGTTTTCGCGTAAATATGCAATGGCCCTACGTGTGCGCGTTCCCGTATGCATCGAGCACATATACGTATGTATGTATTGCAGGAATGCGCAAATGTGTGATGTTCATGCCTTCGTTATTGGCCCTTGGATGTCTTACCGTTCCAACGTTATCCGTTCGCACTATTTATAGGGGATGAACGCGTACTGTAAAATATAAATAGAGAAAATCACCAGGTCTTCGTTGAAGCCAGGCCTTTGGCTTGGGCAGTGACTCGTCTCTACCGCCGCCGTGCTCCATCGATCACCGTATCGGGTGCAACTGAAACCTCTGGTGAACGTGTTAAAACGTCCATAAACGAAAACGACAACGAGGACAACGACGACTATCGGTCGACGCGCAATGGCGCGGTCATGTACGACTGAAAACACACGAATTGCCGAGAGCACGAGGGCAGCAAACCTTGTTTGTATGTATCTCGAGCGATATGTGCGTTTCGTATACTATACGACGCAATCTATATAAAGATTTGTGCTGATAATAAAGTTTCTGTGATATTGCAACGTTAGTTGCGCAAAGCTCGCGCGAGCGCGTTAATCCTTCATTTATTGCACGATGAAATTTAGCAGCGCAACATGTCTAAACGGATTGCCACGGAGAGTAACTGCTGCGGTATACCTTTTAATGATTTCTACGATACAACTGCAATCGATGTGCATGCAAACGCATTAGAATAATGCCATTTATTTCAAGTGTCATTGGGGACACTGCAGATAGCACAGAAATCATATTTATTATGTAAAATAAATTTTCATGATACGTAATAGTACGTGCATTAGATACGTATGATGTAATTACAATTTGATTTCCATTTTATTATCACTCATCCGTATGCAATTAAAGTGGAAAATGTACATCTCCCAATCATATATGCGATATATACTCTCTCAAGTAAGCATCTTTGCATCATTATCAATATATATATATATATATATAATAATATAAACAATCAATATTTATATGTGTGTATATATATATATATATATATATATATATATATATATATATA
>NW_012130360.1:0-5778 GCF_000143395.1 Atta cephalotes | reverse complement strand
TGATTATTAACCGATTTTTTGTACAGTTTACAAGAACTAGTCCTTTTTTTATGCGGGATTCGAAGAATTCTTGAAGAAAAACTTTGTCGATTTGGTGGACAAGTATGGAGAAGATTATTGTTCGGGTATTATGTAATTCCAAAATATTTAAAATCATGGATAAATTATCTTACAATTAGTACAATCTGTTAAACAAGATAATATACTAAAATTATATAATACGTATAGAATTACATGCTTTACTTAATTTTGTGACCTGGACTAAATCAATAAATTTTGATTGTTAGGATTACTATATATACATATAATACTGTATAATTACTGTATATATACATCAAATATAGTGTTTTCTACATATCGCACTGATTGTCAATCGATTTTTTAATAAATCAATTATGTATTTATTGTGGTAATTGTAATGAAATGTAAATATTGAATAAAAATTGAGAAATATGTATGTAATTATATCGACATATTTATTATATCGACTGTTCTTGAATAATTGTCCAACGATTTGTATCAACGATTTTTAATTTTATTAAGTTTGTCACCTCTCTCAATTTCAATTGAGTTGCATTAATTTTTGTCAATTTTAATAGTTTATAAAAAGTTAAATTAATAGTTTAATTATGAAAAGATTTCAACTCTGATCATCAGAGCTGGGTAAAATGCCATTCGAATTTCATTTAAAGTACTAAATGTAAAAAAATATTTAAAATACAAAATGCAAAATAGGTTTTAAATATAAAATGGATAAATAAGTATTTTAATTTTCGAATGCAGAATGATTTTTCCTGTATTAAAGTATTTTATAAAAAAATTCGTGGTTCAATCAATTCGATCTTTTATTTTTGTTTGTATGTTGTACATTCTCTTTAGATTTTCGCCATTTTTGGATTAGATCCAAATAATCTTGAAAAATGTCTTGTTTAATATTAGGGGTATCGTTTTAAATATAAATATATATATTTAAATTAACTTTTATGTTATTCGTATTTTTGTTTTTTTTCTTCGTTTTCTTTTTCTTCGATGTCATTGTTCTCTTGATTGCTTGTCACTTTTAACTAATAAACGAAATTGATCAATTTTTAATTGCAGACATACCAAGAACTATTCTATAGCGATTATAATAAAGTCCACAGCACATATAATAAAATTTTCTTCTTCTTCTTCTTCTTCTTCTTCTTTAACCATTATTGTTGTCGCGATCGCATATCAAATGAGTCGAGTTACGAACGTTACTCGTAAGTTCAACATAACCATAGAAAAACTAGCCAAAGCTATCACAGATTTGGATCTTATTCTTATGCGTCTTATTCTTATCAATGATTCTAGGGAAATTTATGAACACATATAGGAAAATCAATTACCTATTTTATAAATGGTTAAATAATAGAGATAATTCCACTTCACATATTAGGTGTAGTAAAAAGAAATCCATTATTTTTCCATTCAATTTCATGTAAAAATAATGGATTTCTTTTTATTACACCTAATATAAAATGGAAATGGAATTTTCAAAAACCATTTAAAATGGAAAATATAAAATGTCATTTCGATTTTAAATACATATTTAAATACATTTTAAATACATATTTAAAATAAAATTATTTTAAATATTATCTTCTTCTGATTATCATTCTTCTGATTGATATGAATTTAAATGTTTTTATACTAAAATGAATTTAAATGTTTTTATATTAAAATTTTATATTAAAATGTAAAAGTTGTGCATATTTAAAATAAACAATTTTCAACGTGCTTATTTATAACGTGCTTATTTACAACAAATTTAAAGATTAAATATACTTATGAAATTATCTGAATATTTATCTGAATATTCATTATAAGTGAGTCGATATATTTATTAATCGATAATTTGATACATATAAAAATAAAGCTCGTTAAAAACTTCCATTTTTTCCGCAGAAACTTTAGAACAACTTAATGCAGCTATCGGAATTACCATGTTTCTTTTAATTAATATAGTGCGATTAAACAATAAGCTTGCAATTTTATTGTACAATTAGCAGCAACATACGTATCAAATATGTTATGTATGCATGAAACATAAATATCCGATAACGTTAATTTACAAAAGAGAAATAACAGGAAAATTGTATGTGCACTTTGTGATAACAAGTAAATAAGTGTTATCTAGTTATTGTTAAATATTTATCGTGTGATTAATACGAGTTAATTATAGCAACGTAGACTTATACATATAATGCGACTACATACAATTATAAAAGCAAGTTTACTTTCATACATTTAAAATTACTCTTTCTTAAGAGATGTACAATTATGCTTGTTTCTTCTTTTTACTGTTACAGTATAATTTAGCTACAACTTATTCACATTTTAAATTGTTTACTTATATCACTTTTCTCTTCTTTTTAAATTTTAAACAATGATAATTTTATAACAGCAGCTGTTACACGAAAGATATCTCAAAATATATCTGTGTAATTTTGTAGATAAAATAAATGAAGAAAAAACTCACACATATATACAAACAAGTTAGACAGGAAAGACGATAACATTATACATTACAATGGCCAATGGCGTTTTAAGGCTGCTAAAGAATCGGTACAAAGATAAAATTGAGAGAGGGCCCAGGAATTACTATTAATTCAAGGTAATTCCTATACAGCATAGATCTGTAATATTGCAGCAAAAAATTCATAAATATTTACCACGCACCGGAGCCTGCAGAAGCTCGCGGATCCTGAAACTTATAAGGGATTTTGAGGCCCGTTGATGCATTGCACCAGTTGCGTCGATGTTAAAAACGCCCCTGACGAGCATTGCAAGTTATTTGCAAGTAGCACAGAGAGCGTAATGTTTAGACCATCGATTAGAGTTCTGAGATCACGTCAACTATAGCTAACTCTCCCCACTTAGTTGGTAATTAAACCAGACCAGTCGCTTGGCAGTACTGTGTTGTAAGCAACGAACAGAAATCGACGCATTACAAATGTTGAAGATCGCACGTTTCCGCGACATTTGGACAAAATGTCCTTTGACAAGATTATACACGCAGAAAATAAACATCGGAGTTATCGGAGCAGATTTACAAAAGGAAATAGATAAAATGCAACGCATTAGACCGTCGGGGCAACCGCCTAAAGTCTGGCAGCAGATAGAGAAAAAGGATAAAGATGGAAAACTGATGAAATTCACGATTCAAGAGATTCCCGAAGATCGGTATGAAGACGCGGTTGAACATATGTGCACATTCTTCTTAGCCGATGAACCAACTTGCCAATGTTTAAGTAAGTTTCACCGATTATATGAAAACTCAATGTTTTTTTGATGACTTTTTCTTTTATTATCCATGAATTTAATTGTAAGAAAAAATAAGTAAAGTGTCATTTTAAAAGAATAAAGAAATCTTACAGATTATTTTTATTTTTATAATATTTTCGACCTGAGTGGGTTTGCACTGAGTTGAATTGGATAACGTTCTATTACTGGTTGACGTTACATGGTTTTATCAATAGAAGAACGTACACTGCAGTGCATTAATTCGCTGGATCATAGTAGCGGCCCGACTTATCGACGTTTATTTTTTACTCAAATACTATCAACTTTACAGAAAAACTGCTAGAGACAAAAATCATTTATTTTCTTCTCATAAAATTCTAAAAATTTTTTCAGAATTTTTTATCAACTTTTTAATACTGCATTTTCTTATTTTCGGACCACTACTATGATCCAGCGAATTAATGCATTGCACTGTACAACATCATTAATTCACACATGTGTTATATTGCAATTATATTGTTGAGTAGAAAATTACAATAATATGTACGTTACATGCAACTTGGTGTTTGCTGAGAACAAGTTGATGCAAACTCGTTCGGACCGGATACGCTATTAGAATGATTCTTAATAGGGAAGAAAATGATTATCTTTTATAATCATATTTAATTACATATTACATCTATTCTTTGTCACTTTTTGCTCTATCTTTTTTGCAGATGCAGTAAACGATCCTTTATTTATACAAGACATGAGCACGTTATGGCGTCTACTAGTCGCACAAGGTATATCTATAGCTGCATTTACCGACAATCCTAACGGTGGAAAACCTGTAATTGCTGGCATGAATACTCTGGGTGTCGATGTTAAAAATAAGAAAGACAGCATTTCCGGTTATCAGGTTAGTTACATAAAGCAAGCTTTGTTAATATAAATCAGATTATTCTATTCAAGTTCATGCTCCTGGAAGTTTTAAAGTGTGCTTATAATATAATTATATATTAATATAATATAAAGTAATTATATTATATTACAAATGAATACAAAGATAGATCAAACACGAGCTTAAAAATAAGATAGATAGAAATAAAGTTATTATGACATTAATTTATATCATAAAAGATGTGAAAGTTTTTTACAATAATTAATAAATAAAACGTTTTGACTTTACTTATTCTCAGCTATTACAATAATAAAAGTAATTGTATATTAAAACATTATTAACAAATTATTACAAATAAAATTAAATATTTGAAAGAACACAGAAAATTAAACTATATTAAAGGTTGGACAATATTTATTTTTTATTTAAATTTTCAAGATATGAATTCTATAAATAAAATTTGTAGAGAGATTATTCATTTAGCAACAAATTTTTGCTCTTACAAAAAGCCTTTTCATCGTTTTGAATATATCTCCATATAGATTTTATGTATAGAATTCATATCTTGAAAATTAAAACCTCAAGATTTTTATTGACTATTGATTTCATTTATCTTACGACTTTAAAAATCTTATCCCTTTGACTCCACTTTTTTCACCTTTCACCTCAAACGAAGAAAATTTTGACAATTATTTATATTACATAAAGAAGATTTAATTTTTAATAATTTATTTACTGCAGTATATTGTTCAATCTTTGATATGGTTTCGTTGATTAATTTTCTCTATGTTTTTTCCAATATTTAATTTTATTTGTAATAATTTGTTAATAACGTTTTAATCTTATACAACTTTTATTATTGTAATGGCTGAGTAAAGTTGATGACTAAGTAAAGTTGAAACGTTCCATTTATTAATTATTGTAAAAAATTCACATCTTTTATGATATAGATTAACATCTTAACAAACTTTAATCTTATTTTTAATCTCATGTTTGACCTATTTTCTTATTCATTTGTATTTTATATATTTGAGCAAGAAAATCATGTTATTATATAAATTGATAGAATGGCTCAATTGAAATAAATTAAATATAAATAATAACAAAAGCTATGAACCAATTAAAATTAATAAAATTTAATATTTAAAAATATAAAATTTAATAATTAAAAATATAAAAAATACATACGTTTTGATGCCAATCGGGTCATTCTCAATTAGAAAAAATTAAAATAATAATGTTACAATAGTCAGATTCTCAAATAGAAATAACAATGTTTTGTGCGTTATGTAGTAGATTAAAAATGTAGATATGTGTCAAATGCTTCTATGTTCCTCTTCGTTAAGAATATATGGTCCATTGAAATATTCAAAATAAAATGTTGAACTCGATCAATATGATTGGAACGCAAGTGATGCTCTCATTTTTCTTCTATGAAAAAATAATACTACTGACAAGAATTGTTTTTTTTTTTTAAACAATAGTTAAGATCAGAATAAAATAGTTAATAAATAGTTACAATATATAAAAAAAACAATTGACAGTAATTAAAAATAGAAAACAGAAGAAAAGATTTAAATATGTGTAATATAAATAAAATAAAGTTAAAATTTTGTTAAAAATGTCTTAAT
>NW_012130359.1:0-5784 GCF_000143395.1 Atta cephalotes | reverse complement strand
CTACACACTTCTCTCTCTCTCTCTTCTCTCTCTCTCTCTCTCTCTCTCTCTCTCTCTCTCTCTCTCTGTCTATATAATATATATATATAAACTGTGATAAATATATCTTCTAATTGTAAGTATGATCTTTTCACAACTCAAAAAAATGTGTGATATCACGATATTTCTTCCATGCGAATTTAAATACAAAAAGTTTATTCTTGCGAAAGATTATAACTGTGTGTATGCGTGAGTGATTCTTATAAACTATCTATGCTTGCTACTTGGCAGAAATGTATTACTGTGTCTTTAGAGAAAATTTCCCTACTGTATACATGTGCATAAAGATAATTCTTATATCCTAGGATTCTTACGTCTTCAGATCTCTAAATCCTCAGACTTCAAGATTCCTGTATTCTGAGATCCTTGGTGTCTCAAATCTTTAGATTCCTAGATTCTTGAACGTTTATGTCAAAGTTCACGGATCTAATTACTAAATTTCATCAGAAAACTGAAAATCAACATCAATGTTTCCAGTCCTGCAATTAATAAACTTTAAAAATTATATATAAATTCATCATTCTTTTCTTGAGAATTTAACAAAGTTTTAATATAACATAAAATAGTTTTAAGAATAAATCAAATTATTTAATTAAGAAGTATAAAAGCCAATGCTAGTTCAAATTGTAATTTGAATTAATGTTGGCTTTTATGCTTCTTGATTAAATAATTTAACTGTAATATATTCTTTTATCTCCATGTTCACAAATTCAGGAATCCAAAAAAATAAGACTCTTCTTGTCCGATATAATTGTTGAGCTTAACATTTGCAGTAAGTAATAAATGTAGACAGTAGAGTTCAGTTATCTTATAAAGCTAATCTCAAAGAACAGGGTCGTGACTATGTAATGGTTCCGAAACTGGTATCACTGTGAGCTTAACGGACTGCGCGTCACCGAGAAAATTTCTCCATCGTGCGTCTAGCAAAATAGAAGACTGTAATTCTATTTTCTTCTGTTCCTCTCTTGGAGACGCGTCATGTCGCCTCTCTCCGTAAAAAATTACATCTCGTAAATAAAAATAACGTTTCTTTCACTTTTGTACGTTGGTAGTAGTGCAAGGCCGTGGCACATATTTTATCCTACAGCAGGGGTTCTCAAACCAGTAAAAAATCAAAGCGAAGAGGAGAATAAAAAGGGGAACAATGCTTTTTTTTCTTATCGAAACTCAGCAACATTATCGGATCTCTAAAATTGAACTTTTAATTAAAATCTTTTCCCAATATATAATTTGACTTAATTAATTTTTTTAAGTATATTTTTATCAGATTACATATTATAGATAAAACGGATTAAATATCCATACGTTTAAATTCAAGATGTATACAATAAAAAATGCAGGTTTTGGATTTGAAAAATTAGAATGATTTTGTGGTTCGAGACATAAAGTATAAACATTATAATATTATCACAAAGAACAATATTAAAATAAAACAACTTGAATTTTTTCAGTATGGAAGATCTATAATAAAAATACTATAAACATAATATATCCAAGAAAAAATGTTTTATATATAATTATCTAAAAATATATATAATTTTATATAAAATATTTTTTCCCGGTATATAAGAAATACATATATGAAAAATGCTTTTCGATTCTTCTATATGATCATTACAGCCAAGAAATAACACTAAAAAGAATAAAACACCAAATTATGTTTTGCTCGCAATGAATATTACATAAACTATTAAATAAAGTTTCACGCTGTATATAAAAAAATTAATAAACAGCTTTTGGTTTAATAATTTCCATCGATATTTTTCTCACTTATTTACAAAAAAATTCTGGAACATAATAATAAAAATAACAAAAATAATTAAAAGGTCCTCCAATTATAACTTGACATGTAAATTTCAATATAATACTAAATCATTTCTGTATTATACGTGATAACTAACGCGCGCGTATGTTTTTCCCTTCTTCTCTTCGATTGTCTAACAAAAATTATTTGCAAATAAAAAAATAGAAATGAGTTACATTATGTACACTCTATGATAAAAAAAATATGCACATGCAAAATGTATAGAATTTTAGATTATATAGCTAATTTTATCTATCATCTGCAACATGGACATCGAAAAGTTTGGGAACCCCTGTCCTACACAGTTATTATATCACGAGTCATTAAATATATAAATAGCTTCCGCAAGAAGCATCTCTTCCCCGAGCTCCCCAGCCGAATTTCGCGTTTCAATCGTTTGATCATACGTCTGATGAATTTGGTCCATCCGGTGTGTTCACTCGTGTTCTCAAGCCGAAATTACTTGTATGATTGTTTAAACGACGTATGTTAAGCACTCGACTTTAGCAACAAGATAGTGATACTCTTTTTATATCTCTCATAACTCGAATTGATGGAATTATTCGATTGCTCGTGGTCCATCGATGGGCATTGTGTGCAACACTTCATCCAGCAATTGAAGCGCTCTATGTAAATGCACCTGGAAAATAAATGAAATAACAATATTGAAAATAGAATATTACAAGATATGTAAAATGATATAACAATTGATAAATTAATATAAAATAAATGGTAATTTGATTCTGATTTAAATGTATAACCTTTCATACATTTATTTTTAAATTTAAAAATAATGTAAGCAAAAATTTAATAAATTCCTAAAATATACATTACACTTTACAGATAATATATATTGTACTTTTTTTATTTATTAAATCGTACTAGTTTTTGCATTTTCTTTTAAAAAAAGAATTTCTGGTTAAAGAGATTCGCAAAGTAAAATTACGAAATATACCTCAATCCAGCATGGTGTTTCTTTTATACTTTGTCGCGGATAATCTGGACCCCATCCCTTAACAAAACTCAAACGCAGGATACAAAGTCTACGTAAATCGTCGACTCCAATCCCTGCAGCCGCGCTGAGACCTGAATAATAATTGTGTTTTATACACTATTGTGAGTGTATTCAAATGTATTTTCTTAATAAAATGTATTTTTATGTGCTAAACTATATTTATAATTGAATTAAGTTATTAAAAATGAGTTATTGATAGATGCTCGATTCTTACTTTTGGTGATAGGTGCTCCATGGGTGAGATGGCCTGCAACAGCTGCAGCTTGCGCTGCTGCGGCGGCTTGAGCGGTAGCAGCTTGGCCTCGCATCTGTTTGTGGCACTGCCTTAAATCGAAGACTTTAATGTACGCCGAGGGATAGATTTTATGTACTGCGTCACCAGGTGCCCGGCCTGCTTCTCTATCCAAATAGTAAGACTGTACAAAGACGCTGTGTTCGCTCTGGCATCTTAACCATACATCACCTTCACCTCTCAAATCCAATACAACACCCTTCCCTAAAATATTTTGTTTTAATCAAGGATTTATAATATTTTCTAGAAAACTCTCAATTGAATTATAATTACCTATATGAAGACGTGCCCGTTCGCTCTGTTCTGTTCTGTGCACATTACTCAAAGCACCTAAGCAGAACCTGTTTCCACCACTAGGATCTACATAGCCATCCACGGTGACTGTGGGACAACCACTACTGACTTTGAACGTTTCTCCGACTTGGATGTCCAATTCGAAATAACCAACGGAACACCAATATTCTGGTGCTGGTTGCGTAGAGAGCAATCCTCCAATGTTTCCACTGACATCATTTCCATGGCCTCCCCCTATTTCATTGAAGTATTAGATTCAATGTAAAGTTATGTTGCTAAGTTACAAAGTTTAGAAAACAAGAAAGAATAACTCATTATTGTAATAACCATAATAATAAATTAAAATCAATCATATAAAAGATTATATAAAGAGTTAAATGAGCACATAAAATAATTAAGATTAATTATTTAAACTGAACTGTCTTTAACAATTAATTATTAATTATAATTATTATAATTATTAATTATATTGCGGTCTGAATGAAGACTAAAATGAAATTAAAACTGATTATGTGTTTTGAGACATTTTGTCATTAAGTGTGTCATTAAGTGTATCTTATTATATTAGATTAGTCTCAACATTCATTTTGTGTGTTCATTTAAGGCCTTTCATATAATTAAAAAAAAAATGATTTGTCTAAAAAGGAAATTTTTCTTTGGCTTAATGTAATTAACTTACAATATGATGTCGTATGAAGATGTCGAGGGTCTGGTGGTTGCATACTTTGAGTATATGTGAGAGTATTGGCCCCAGTCCATTGTGGCGCACCGGAATTATACGGGGCTGTACCCACCGGAAAACCGTTTGGATGGTGAAGATGAACAGGCGACACAGGAGAACTTTGCCCTTCACCTATTCAATCCAATGGAAATAAATTCATATATTAAGAATGTTAAAGTACTTTTGTGTTAAAAATGCTAAAAGGGAAATTTAGATCCTTGGGATTTGCATTTAGTAGTAGAATATAGTCTTTTGCTGGTCTAAATAAAATATTTGTAAAAAATTTGTTACCCAGAGAAGCCGCTAACGCGTCGACTGTAGGGGGTTGATTGATATCCTGCGGGGGTGTTGTAGTATTGTAGAATGTGTCGGCGGTTGATTGTCCTTGCGCGGGATTTAGAATCTGCGTACCGGACGTTCCGCTTGATGCTGAATTCAGCGATTGTTGCTGGCTACCTACGGTGTGACTCATTGGATGTACTACTGCTGTAAAATCAAAATTCATACACGATGCAGGCAACATAAAATATTAAAACGCAACGAACACGGCCCTCGCTATCGTTGCTCTGAAACTATCTTGCGTTTTCTATAACTGAATAAATTCAGAGATTGTCTTTCGCATTCACGCAATTGCTTCGTAATTATTCCATTTTTTATGAAGCACAATTTTTATGAAATGCGATTTAATTTGAGAAACTCTGATTCGATTTTAAGAATCATGAAAAATGCACACTGGCAACATTGAGCGATGGCTAATCAGCGACATATAATTGAAAGCTCCTTAAATAAATAGCTGTGTACAATAAAATACGTACGATGATGCATATTACGGCTTGCCGAGTGATGAGGCGTGGGTATCCAGGTTTGTCTGGGGCAATTATTGTCGTCCAGTTTAGCATGGGGATTACCATTATTTCCGCCCCCACTGGCGCTAAACATACCCTCAGTACTAGCTGTGCCGAACAATCAGAAGGAAAAGAAAACAATGAAGCCAAAACAAAAATTATATTACGCAACAAAGGAGAAATTTGCGAAGCATATTCTTGCCTGCTAAATCTACATTCGATAGCAATAAACGAAAGCGGCTGGCTCGTTAGCGCAATCATTTTAATAATTAACAATCATATCGAGCGCGTCAAATTCAATAGCATGTATATTTTTAGCACAGTTGGATGGTACCTGCATAAATTTTCCTGAAACGTAACCATCACATGCCAAATTTGTGACTTGTTTAATGACTTATTAACATTCTTATATTTAGATAAAAAGATGCGTCCACGTGTTAATGTGAGTAAATATTGACAATAATAGAAGCAGCTCCGACTCTGTCCTTGAATAATTTCAACAGATTTTAACCAACAGTTCTCTTTTGTTACAAAGTCAACAAAAAAGTTTTTAAAAAATAACGATTTATTCCTACTTTATACAATATTAAAAGCTATTCTATATCCTTTCTTGCTTACATATAATATAATATAATGACTTTTTACGCAAAGCAGCTCTCATCCCATCTTTTCCCTCCTCCATGCTTTAACAATAACGAAAAGTTTGAAAAA
This sequence comes from Atta cephalotes, assembly GCF_000143395.1. NCBI lineage: Eukaryota > Metazoa > Arthropoda > Insecta > Hymenoptera > Formicidae > Atta > Atta cephalotes. The sequence goes on along the minus strand of NW_012130359.1, from coordinate 63 downwards.
ATAATATTTTATTTTTATTCTACACACACACACACACACACACACACACACACACACACACAA
>NW_012130358.1:0-5778 GCF_000143395.1 Atta cephalotes | reverse complement strand
CTCTCTCTCTCTCTCTCTCTCTCTCTCTCTCTCTCTCTATTGTTTGTAATTTCCCATTTTATCAATCTGCTTTTAATCATAAATTCTTTCAGAGTTGTTAGTTTTTTTTTTAATTATAAATACCTATACAATCAGAGATAACAGTTAGGAAAAACTAGGAAACCCACGAAAAATCAGAAAATTAAAAAATTAAAAAATACGAAAAAATAAGAAAAGTCAGAGATTTTTTTTCTATTTAAGTACTAATAATTCTGTTAAAGGAGCAAAATAGACTCAAAATTTAAAGAAAAACGGAAACTTAAGAAAAAAGGATTTGACAAAATGATGAAGGAATTAAAAATGAAGAAATTAAAAATTATGTTTGATAGAATTCAAGATATCGAAGAGATGAAAAGATAAATATGTTCCTTCCAAAAGCACAACATTGAAACTTTTCGTCTTAAAAATGTTTTTAAAAAATACTATAAAAGGTTTTTATTATGTTTTTCATTTATTTTTTATTGTAGCTCATAAAAAAACTTCAATATTGTTATCTTTATTTTTATTTAATGCTCCTTTTTGGCAATAGTCAGAGAAAATTGAAAAAAGGAATTTTTTTCTTTTGTTTCGCAACAAACCCTGATATTTTATTATTGCAAATATATTGTAATGCATTTTTTTTCTGACGCAAGTTTCATCAAAATGGATGTTCTCGCATTTTAATGAATGTTCTCAAACATTTTTTGGCACACAATTACTTTCGATTTTGCAATATTTATATAAATACATTGACCACCACTGCGTCGAGACGCTACATATCCCGTTCTGCGTATGAATGTGTTATGTACGCTCGACGAATATGTCAACTGCAGTATCGCGGATTTATTCTGTTCTCTGATTCTTCATCTGTTTTCTTCTTTTTCAGTTATTTTACAATTAGTAGTCATTTGTACAGTGAATTTTAGTTTGTAATGAAGCGTAATTAAAAAATACAAAGACGTTATCTAATCAATAGCGTTTTGTGAGCATATATTTATTATCGGTGGTCGAATGGTTGAACGAATTTTAATCGGTTATTATTTTTTAATTATATCTTATGCCTTGAATTTACATGACTAGCTTTGGATAAACGATAAGAATTATCAAAAACGATCAAAAACGATAAGAATTATAACCGCGTACAACGACCGTATATACGAAAACATCTTTTACTGTCACGCTGAAATGTTAACTAAAATTTTCTCAGTATACACGCCTATCTCTTTTCCTTTTCTCACTCAAAACACACGTTTCTCTCTTGGAATCTATTTTCATTTAAGTTACAAAAGCCCATTTAAGAAGTTTGGTGAGAGGCGCGAGATAAAGAAGTGCTGGATACGAGATGATATTACGCAGATAGAAACTTTCGTTGCTATGCTAATAATATGGTGGACGTGATTCACCTTTATTTATATCTTGATATAATATACGTTTGTAAAATTATATCCAGCCATTATGTATAATGCAAAAGGTCATCATTTAGAAATGAAAAGATTGCCTTTTTCAATAAAGGATTTATTACTATCTATTATTAAGAAGGAAGAAAGATAAATATCAAATTACAAGTGAGAGAAGAGCTGTATTATTGTTAATAAATGTATACTCAAATACAGTAACGTACAACATATTAAAAAATAACGTTTAATTTCCATCGTTTATAAGTTATCGTTTTGTAATTGCTTGTAATGTATAAATTTTCTTCAATCTCTAGGTAAATCTCTCGGTCTCCTTTAAATTTTTTAGCTTCCTTTGAAAGCCTAATGATGCAGTTTGCCTCCCTCTGCTCGTTCCTCTATTCCCCTCTTCTCATATTGATAATTAACCCCACCCAAGTCTGGGCTTAAGACCTCCGTCTTCATCCCACTCTTTAGTATGTATGCTAGCAGCTGTACGAAATATCGTTTGTGACGTCTCATACCACTCATTGTCAATATTAATGATATCTCATTTGTCGTGAATAAATCGAAATAACATAATCAATAATTCTTGGAACTGATAATTTATTGTATGTACTTATTATATATGTATATTTCTTTAATTTTGTGTGACTTGAATTTGACTAAAGGATAAATAAATTTAACAATATTTAACAATAATATCCGCGATAAGAGTAGAAAAATATGTGATCGAAAGATTAACGAAAATAAAAAACACATTGAGTCTATTTTCATCAATCGTTCGATTGCATATATTTTTCTACATACCTATCTACATTTATTGCGTATATTTTAAAACTATACAAATACAAAGAATCATTAATTTTCTCTTGATAATTTAATGATTATGCTGAGATCTTTAAAAAAGTTTTCCTTTCATTGCGAAGAAAAAGACGTTATTTTTCTATATGTTAATTGCGTATCGAATTGACAGGTTAGGTTATCGGTGTGTTTAGGGCCACATCCTCGTATGAATCGCCGTAGCAACGTCGGAATACATTATCACTCTGATTCGACAGACGGGACAGCGCGGTGCGGTGCGTGGACTCGCTGTCGCGGCGTATTCGTGTGCGTGTGCGTGTGCGTGTGCGTGTGCACCGCGTCGCGTCGCCGCTGCGCACCGCGCCGAAGGGTTCAACTGCAGCCGGCGCGTCGCGTCGCGTCGCGTCGCTTCGCCTCGCCTCGCCTCGCCTCGCCTCATCGCATTCGGCTACACCGCGTTAGAACAATCGTGACGATGCTACACACGCTCTCCCGCTTCTCGCGCGAAATGCGGAAGTCAAAAGGATACATGCCGGAAAAGTGAAATCTCCCAGTCTCGCGTTTCATCGAAATTCATTACCGTTGTCATGGTAACTCTTTTACGTGGAAAAGCAAGAGATTTTATGAAAAAATTGCTATGCTATAAGAATACTCAATGAATTTTCTTTTTTTTTTTTTTTTTTTTTTTTTTTATTGCGGATATGCGGAATGAATATCATCACCAAGTTTTCACACGATGAGACCAACTTTTGATAAAGTACTCTAACTTCAAACCGATACATTTGTTTCGCATGCCATTAACAATGCTGTTTTCCGTTAAATCCACGATTCTGCGAACTTCAAAATTGAATTACATCGTGCTTGTGGCGAAAACTCACGGTCGCTGGCGCCCGCGCCGCCGCAAACGCGAACAAAAACAATCGATCAGCGAAATCATGTTCGGCAAGTAGAATAACCGTTTCGTAAACTTCGGAATTCTCGACAAAATTTGAACACTCCTAGGAAATCGCCCATAATAAATTCACTAAAAGCTTCGAAAAAATTTGTTTCTGATTGATATGAACCAATCTCAATAATGAGTTTCTCAAAACACGTAAAAGAAATTTTCTATCTAATGAAAACTTGTATTTCAGAGTATGGAAATTGTGACAGAATAAAAGAATATGTTTGCATCAGTTCTACGAAATTTCAAGATGATAAGCTCACAAAGTATATCAGGAGATTTTAAGACAGTTTAAGAATACGTTATGCTTCTGAATAAATTATGATAAAGAATTATAACAATCTTTTCAGAGGATTTGATTTCATGTCGACATATATTTCGTGATATATTTCATATTCAATCATAATTTTTCGTCTGTTCTCCCGTGCAAGGTTTATTTTCAATATTGAATATATTCGCGACGAGAGAGAGAGAGAGAGAGAGAGAGAGAGGAGGGGGGGGAGGAGAGGGAGAGAGAATGAGAAAGGGGAAAGAGGAGAAGCAGGACGAATTGGCACGCGCGGACGCGCGTAGGACGCAGCGATGGAATCAAGCGTGATTCAAACGGTACCGATACTTTTTTCCGTTGAAGTATCTCGACGGAAGGTTAACCGCGACCTCTCCGAAGTCGCGACCTTCTCTTCCGTAGAATTAAATCCCTTGCATTCAAAAATTGCTTCGTAGAGTAGAGTCTACTGCAAATTATTCTGATTTTAGTAAGATACACATTGTGCGCCTTTCTTGTAATAATTTCACCATTATGGATTCGTGACAATTCGTGTGCTTAATCGATTGTAAAATTACTTTATATATTTTACGGAACATTTTGCAGAGTTCAAATAATGGAAATGTTCAAATAATGTAAATATAATATTGGGTTGGAACAAAAGTTTGTGGCACTATTACGTTAGCACTTCACTCGTATTATGCCTACACGTTTTGTTAACAAAAATTTGATGTAATTACCATTTGATAGAACAAAGTTTCAGCTTTAAGATTTTGTTTTTTTCAATTATAATTTATGGTACTTTTTGACAGAGTTATGTAGTATTCAAAGTCAAAATGCTCCTTTTATTTAATACTCGATAACTCGTAACAAAAAATTTTAGAAACATTTTTACAAAACAATTTTATAGAGAAAATTTTCACGTTAGTAAATTGAAAATTTTTGCAAATTTTTCAGACCTTGACAAAAAGACACAAAATGAAAAGAAAAATTCCCATTTTTTTGCGTAAATGGAAAAAGCTGTATTCGATCAGGACGGTTTTTTCTAATCATATTTCTTTTTGTGAATTTATACAATTTCCAATTCAAGCTATGTATTCGTCGATCTTGGAATACAATCTAAACCGAAGCCGGAGTAATAATATCACAAGTAATTTAACAATTTGGATGCTTATTGGCATCTTATAAAAGGATCTTAATACGAAATCTGTAAATAATAATTTAATTGCCATTTTTATCCTGTTCGTAGTTTTCTACAGATAAAAATTACCAAACTTATAGAAACTCAAAAATGTAATAACCTTTCAAAAGTAGATTTTAAAAACTTTTTTTTATTTAAATTTCGTTCACTTTTAACGAAGTTGTAGCTGCTTGAATTTTGAAATTCGTAGCACTACAAACTTTTATTCCAACCCAATACATGATCAACATGGATAAAATATTTTTAAGCTAGTTTCGTAATAAAATTTGATATATTTAAATATAAAATGTATCGAATATACATATATATTGATGTACATATTAAATATTGATATATTGAAATGTATAATGTAAATATGTGAAGCGAATATAAAATATGAAATTTTATATTTTTTATTTTCAGCAGCTATGTTTTTTACAATAAAAATAAAATAGTTCTAAAGGACTATTAATAATTTTGGCAGAATTAAATTAACCAACAAATTAGAAAGAAGAAATCAAGTTTGTAAATTTAAATCGTAGTAAAGAGAATTTTCAAGGCATTATCTGTTCCTCAAACGAAAAATATGCTTTGAAGTTTTATTTAACGCAACGTCGCGCAAGAAATTAACGCGAAGTAACGAAAAGTGATGCGAACATGATTCAATTATTAGATCGGACAGCGATTATTCTAATGTCTGTCGATGGCTTTCGACGACGAGAGCTGCTTGCGAATCGATTGAAAATTACAGCTCGCGGGGAATTGGATCGGGCCCATCGCTAGCGCCGGTCGCGAGCCAAGGGGGAAGAGAAGAGAAACACACGTCGGGGGAGAAGCACAGCGAGCGAATAAGTGGGGACGACGGAATGAGGCGCGTGGTAGGATGGGGAAAGAGGATATGCGGGGGTTGAGGAGGAATGGTGAGAGAAGAGCGAGATGAGACAAAGACGGAGAACGAGAAAGGGGTTGAGGGGAAAGAGCGAAAGGGAGGATGGTAGTAGAGAGAGAGAGAGAGAGAGAGAGAGAGAGAGAGAGAGAGAGAGAGAGAGAGAGAGAGAGAGAGAGAGAGAGAGAGAGAGAGAGAGAGAGAGAGAGAGAGAGAGAGAGAGAGACGGAGGAGAGAGGAGGAGGAGGAGGAGGGAAGGAGGTAGGAGTAGGTAGGACGTAGATAGAG
>NW_012130357.1:0-5797 GCF_000143395.1 Atta cephalotes | reverse complement strand
TATTATTATTATTATTATTATCATATCTCTTATATATATATATATATATATATATATACACGTACAACGTTAGATAACATTTAATTTATTTTCTTCTAAAAAAAATTAAATTTATATATTCTTTTAAATTTGCTTTTATATTTTTAAAATTTTCGTAACTCGTCGACGCGAGTAAAAAAAATCTTATCGTTATCATATCAGTTCATTAGCAGAACTTCCGTGCGCAATTAGCGATTGAGCCATGCCGATTCGCCTTTCGTGGAATCTAAAACAGGAAACAAAGTGGTTCTCACGCGGTCCGTTGCGCTTTTCCGCGTGCAACGTCGTGGCCGCTGAACCATTTTTAATTACCTCGAAGATCGAGACGAGACATCCTGGCATTACGCCGTTTCCGGCATTGCTCACAATGGGATGATTATCGCGTATATATACGGGTGAAAAGGGCGAGTTGCGGTAATGGCGTCACGTCGGGCATTGTTTCAACTGGGGACAAGATTTTTAATTTAAATAAGCGGCACGATTGTATCCTCGGAAAAAATTTTTTTTGTTACCTTTTTACGCAAGAAAATTTTTTTCGTTAGTTTATTCACTTTTCTTTTCCCGTAATAGCCATAGGTGTAATGTACCTTACGCGAGATTGTTAATTAGTTTATTTTACTAAAGAGATATCTTACTAAAGACACAGCTGAAACGGAAAGTATTGTAAGTATCAGTGAGCGTTTCGTGTCTCTCGATTTTTTTCAATAAACATTGATTGCGATAACGCCCTGTATATTTTTTCATAATATTTATTATATGATTATAATTTCTAATAAATTCGAACAAATAATCTTATGTACGGAAATTGAAACAAGCGAGATACATCATGTTCTCGTAACGCTTTCATACATTTTCATAAATATTCATGAAATTGCTCGTCGCCGAGATAATTCGACTGTCATAGATAAAATATCTTCTTTATATAATTTATATTCCTTGCATAATCTACATAATTCTTTTAAAGAAGTTGTAAATTATGTTTAACAGTGATAATTAGAATTAAGAAATGGTAGATATATTGTTACTACTTTACTTCAATTCTAATTTCTTACCGTGTACGACACGTCATACTTTGGAATTTCTTTACTATAACGATCAACGATAATAAGTTTCTACATTAAATATGCAATTAAAATCACAATTAATAACAAAATAATATATATCTACACACAGAATGAATGATTTTGTTGAAATATATAAAAATTTAGCTATTATTAGATATCGATCTGAAAGAAATTTTGTTCTATCTTGATCTATCAAAATATTTGTGTAGAAAACTCAAGCAATACTGCAAAAAAATGTGGATATTCTAGCTTGAGCGCCCTACATAATTATTTTGATAGTCTAACAAAATTTATCTTCAGATCTATGGGTATTCACTTAAACTTTTAGATACTTGACGCAAAACTATAATATTCTTTTCGGATACATCATATTTCTAAGTCAAAAAGTTCTGCTTTCAAGATGAGAAATATTATTCTCAAATCTTTCTGTATGTTCTACTGATTCTTAATGCCTCCAATTCTTTTCGCATTACATATCTCTCGTCGTATAATATCGTTTATTAAAATATTCTCGGCACTTCTTCGCGGAAAAAAAATGAAGAATATACCTACGTGCGTCTTCTCATCGAAACTTGTTTCTGGAAAGCAATGCCTTACAATGTCGAGAGAGACCGAATATGAGATAGATTCCACAATCAGCGAAATAATTACATCCGATTTGATGTACGTACTGGTTTATTATATATTATATTAATCTCGCGTGAAGTTTCGTTACACGATGAAACGCGTATAGAAAAGCACAGATAATCCGAAAAGTCTCATTTAAAGACGTCGCGCAAATCATTACATTTTTGCGTACGTATAGATTCGTCCTTGAAACGTTTCACAATATGATACAAGAGTTGTAAAAGAATATGATCAATCGGAGGCACGAATCATCTTGACCTTGCGTGAATACTAACACGCGTGCATCGACTGCACACGCTTTCTCATCCGGCTGCAAGGCCTTCGCACGTTTCAAGTCTTGCCAATAACGACAACAAAGTTGCACGAAATGCAGGTTTCGAGATCGTATAAATTTATCACACTTTTAAAAATAACACATATAATAAAAAAAATAGCGAGTATATGAAATCATATAATCTTTTCTGCCAAATAATCTCATTTAATTTTCTATAGGAACTTTACTTTGTCTATCGAGATATTCTCTTTCAAAAATCTCGTACTGCTTTTATTCCATATATATTTAATTTTACTTTTAATTTACTTCCAAAGGGAAAATTGCACTTTTTGTACAAATTTAAGTTGTACAAATTTATTCAAAATTTATCATTTACATGAATTAATGGAAGCGATTTTGATAAAATATCTAAAAATTTAGCTAGACACAGATCTGAAAATAATTTTGCTGAATTACATTAAAATAATTACGTAGAACAAACTGGTTGCTAGAATGTTAAAATGTTTGCAGCATTTCTCGTCATATTTGAATTTCATACAAAATTGATACTCCAATAAAATTATTTTCAGATCTGTGAATTTATTTAAATTTTTTAATGCTTTAACAAAAACATTCTTTCCAACAATAAAAATTGCATTAAGGAATTATATCCAATGTTTTAAATTAAATTAATCTGTATACTTGTCAAGGCAAACGTATTTTAGCATGAAAATATACTTTGATGTGGATAATTAAAGCGTTAGTACGATAATTCACTCGCTCTCAGAAATCCCATGGTTACGACAATCTATAGTGAAGAAGGGGACAGAAAGACGACGGTCGACAATCGCTGCGCGCAGTTGAATATACTCGTTTGCATTTGATATAGTCAGACATTTCGCCGGAGTGCAAATTCAAAGATATATTCGACTAAATTTATTTTCAAACAGAATCTTCTCATAAAATCGTCTTTTATTTACGCCTGAATAACTAATGTCCACTCTTCTCGAAGAGATCATCAATAACAATTCAGAGATGTGCGTGCGTGCGTGCGTGCGTGCGTGCGTGCGTGCGTGCGCGCTCATATTTACAGAATGATAAAATCTCAATACCTCTGCGTCATTTTTATGAAATATTTCATTTGTGATTCGTCATTTTTTTATAATATATTTCATTTGTGATTTATCGAGGATGGAGTTCACAAAATGTATATATAGATACATATTACAGCGATATTTGTTGAAATATATGTATATTTCTCTCTTTGTATCGCTCTTTCAAACATTATATATAAATTTTATGTATAATGTAATTTCTGCAAAATGTGTTTAAATTAACTGAGTGAATATAAAAAAATCGCTGTTCGTTTTAATCTGAAATGCTGCGCAAGCATCGATCGCCGAGAGCGCTGCTGCAATTTTCCAATGTGGACGTTTCGTATCAGTTTCACGAGGTTATTGAATTAAAGAAGCAACTGCTCGACCCCTCTGTTATTGCAGTTCTCGGCACGACTTATACAGGAAGAAACGATCGTCGCACTGGGTACTCCATCTATGAGTAGGGAGTTTGAACGAACTTTACAGACATGTACAATTTTATCATTAATTAATGAAATGCTGCATGTGTTTAATTATAGTCTACGATAAAAGATGAAAAAATTTAATGCAAATAACGAACACATTTTATTTCATTATCGATCGCTACATATCTCCATCTCTCATCGTATTAGCATTTATAATATTCTGATAAATATTAATTTAATTAATTTCGGAGACACGAGCCTGTCATTCCAAAAGCTTATTAGCAAATGCCCCCCCCCTCCCCCCTCCCCCTCCCCCCTCTCTCTCTTTGCGCGCGCGCGCGTGTGCGTGTGTGTGTGTGTGTGTGTGTATGATTTTAATAATTTGATGGCATGCTATAAACTGGCTTTTGTGAAGCGACATTACGTACATAATAAATCGATAAAGCTCTGTTTATAACAGCAGGGCGAAGGACTGTAATCAATTATGTTTAATCGTCTCAGCGTTTCCTACCATTTAATGAAATACATCTCGAGTTACTTTTAGTTAATCTCTTATATTACATGATATAGAGAAGTTTATACTGTACTGCATATTAAAATGCATATCTCAGGAAAGAAACACCTTTCCTCTCAACGTCATCTTCTTGGCATACCGCATCGTTGATAAACCGTATTTACCATTTAATATTTATCGGATCACCAGCGAGAATGATGTTATATCGTTATCTGCGCGGAAAACGGCATGGTATAAATTTAAATTAAAATAAGAAGTACGGTCAAATATTTTTGTGTGCACGTCCATGTGCATATTTGCATACTACACGGCAATACTTGGAGCTATATATAATATGCAACGGACGAAAAAGGCGAAAGGGCAAATGGTGCAAAGGAGAGGAACGGACGAGAGACGAAGAGGGCTGATGAGAGGGAGAGAGTGAGAGGGGAAGAAAGGGAGGGAGAGAGGGAAAGAGGGGGAGGGGGGGGGAGAGAAGAAGGAGGGAGCCACGAGGCTGCATCGATCCAGAAGCACCGTGTGTAAACCATCGAGCATAATCAAATTCCTTTTAGCCCGAGCTCGTGCACGATATACCAAGGTAGTTCTGTTTTTATTCAGAATAGTCGAATTGTGCAAAAACCCGTTTATCGCTCTCGAATTAAGGTTTGACTTTTGCTACGACGAGAAGTCTCTATTACGCACGCTTTAATTGCTGGCCTGATTTTAATTGTCTCGTTTAATAGTAATTTTACAATTTCGGAAATATGTTCTGCACGAGCGAAAAAAAATTACAAAACAATTGCTTCATGTAACGAGGAAAAATCGATCGTTAATCTACGAGTTTTACAATGTTTCATAAATTACTTTCGAGTTATTCTTCGACGCAAAATGTCCGACTTCAGATTCACTTACAGATTTCTAATGAAAATATTCTAGGGAAATATAACAATTGATGATAGATACTTTTCTTTATCTTTAATAATATTTGTAATATGTAATGTTTTTCTAATATTTGTAAAGATAATAATAATAATAATAATAATAATCTTTATCTAATCAGCTTATGACACATAAAACAATCAGTCGCATCTAATTTGATTTATAGCATGAAATTACTTGTTAATAATTATAGATATATTAAAAAACATATTTTTAAACTTCTCGAATAAGTAAATTATTTATTGTATAATAATTTACTTTATAATAATAGTAATAATATTCGAAACAATATTTCATTAAATAAATTGATAGATTTGATGCTCAATTTGACTCGACATCAGCTAATAGCGATTATCTTGCAAATCAATGAAGTATGGATCGGAACTTTTGGGTCACCCTATATTTCCTGAAAGCATACCATTCGCCCATCTACTACTGCGTGCTCCAGGGTTTAATCTAACAGTGATTTATGCTTCCCAGCGGCTCTCAATAACGCTGATTCATATTACTTGGCGTTGATTCTGATTAATTCTATCGATCCTGTCAATGCATTTATTTTTTTTAATTTTGCGACAAACGCATTTCGCTCGACAACGGTTTATTATTATCTCTAATTGTGTTTGCTCGTCTCTATGCGGCACATTGAAATCATGCTGGTATTGTTACGATCGTATTGCAAAAGTGTTCGGTTTACATTTTGTATTGTTAGCTTTTAAAAGAACAAACGTGCGATGCAGATAAATACATGCAAACTTTCAACATGTACTCGTATGTTGTCGAAAAATACATTGCACCGAACATATTATTTGCTTCTCTTGCTTCCATTCGATTCGACGTAATAATTCTATCTATCCAAA
>NW_012130356.1:8830-12108 GCF_000143395.1 Atta cephalotes | reverse complement strand
TCAATTAATAATATATTTCCAATATACAGGATAGATATAAGATTAACAATTACTGTAGCTCCCCAGAATGATATTTCCTCAAAGGAGTACACAGCCAAGGAAAGCTGTAGCTATTGAAAGTAAAAAAATTGTTATACCAGACATTCAGGTATATGTTAAGTTAAAAGAGTTGTAATAAATATTTCGTCCAATGTGTAGGTATATTCAGATAAAGGAAAAAGAAGCTCCATTTATATGGATATTACATATGATTCAGCGATTAGGTACATATGGATAATATGAATGATTCTATTCAAGACAATTGTAATATTATGGCAGTAATGAATTGAGAGAAAAAGACCCCTGATCTTTTGAATTAAGAGAAAAATACCAAGTAAGGAACCGAAGTTTCATCAGTAGGAAATATTAATAGGTGAGGGGAGATTAATTAGAGAGTGGTTAATTATTTTCGTAATTTTTTTCATATTTTTATTTTAGTAGATGTAAAAAATAAGGAAAATAACATTTTTTGAATAAATGTAAGAGTATTTTATATAATATAGGAAATTATATTAATTTTATTATATAAGATATAAAGAAAAATATATATTGATGATAATATTATTAAAATAAATATTTTAAAATATAATAATTAAATAAGATATACGATTTTATATATAATTGAATAATTAATATTAGTATTTTTAAATTTTTTTATGAAAGATTTAGAGGAGTGGAAGTAATTAATGATGAATTAATGTTATAGATAAGAATTTAGTATAATAAAAGTATAAAGAGTGGAGAGAAGGAAGAATTTATAGATGTAGAATGGAGAATGATAATAATAGGAAGAAAAATTTTTAAATATGATTTATTATATTATGTATTAATAATTTTATTTTGATAGCTATTATTTTATTTAAGAAATTTAAGTGATTTTTCGTAAAGAAGAGGATTTAATTGAACAAATTTTAATAATTATAAATATAGCCATTAGTACAAATAATATACAAAGAACGGTAAAATTATTATAGGGATATAAATAGATTTTAAAAATATTTTCGAATATTTTTTTGGTAGTGTTGATAATAAAATTTATATTTGAAATATTAGAATTTAAGAAAATTAAGTGAAATTTATTATTAGTAAAAAAGGTCGGAAAAGTAGTAATATTTAGTGAAGAATAAGATTGTGTTTATTAAGAATGTTAATATAAGTATGGGTTTAATATAAAAATTATTTTTTATATTAGTCATTAATCTTATATTATAAAACATGAAAAGATAATATGTAATCCTCTAATTAAGGTAAGGAATAAGATTATTGAGTATACGTAGTTATTTATCAGAAGAATAGATTAATAAAAATTAATAAGGAGTAAATTATTAAATTATTATTAATAATTATAGACCTGATATTAAATGAATTATAATTAAAATAATTAGTATAATCAAAGTAATGAATAATAATAGAGAATATAGAAAGATAAATAATAAAAAAATATTAGAAAATTTAGTCATAAGTGGAAGAGAGATAGATAGAAAATAAATAAATAAAGAGGGGGTATGGATTAATCGGTAAAGAAGAGATAAGACAAAAAATAATTTAAGGAGATAGAATATTAATTTTGGAGATTAAAGATATATATGAGAATATGTTTTTTTGATTATTTGTTTTAATAAGAATTTAAATCTTTAATACAAAATTAATATTTTTATTATTAAACTATAAAACATTTTTTTAGATACTATAATTTACATACAAGTTTTGATTTCTTTAATATTATTAGTGTTAATATTTAAACATATATTTAAACATAATAATAGTTGAGTTGTTAATAATAAATATATCAATAATAGTTTATATTACAATAGTAGAAGTAAGAATAGAATTTTATTTAGTTTATTATTTCATTTTTAGTGTTTGTGAGAGTGTATTGGGATTAGGGTTATTAGTTATAATTGTTCGAGGTAATGATTTATATTATATATTTAATTTTAGGAAATTTTAAAATTATGTTGTTAATTGATATTTTTATTTAGTTTAAATTTTTAGTTTTATTTATTTTGTTTAATTAATTTTTTTTGTTAATTTTTTGTAATATTATTTATATGTTATATGTGTGATAGTATAATCTTTATGTAGAGAAAGTAAATTTTATTTTATTTATTGTCATATAATTAATATACTTAAAAAAAATATAATTAGATTTTCATTTATAGTTATTTAAAATACTTAAATATTTAATTAATAGTAAAAAAATTTTGTATGATAAAATTTATTATAGTAGTTATATTTATGAATTTTATAGTTATATATAATAATATAATTATATTTTATTATAATTTATGTTATTTGTTTGGGTTTTTAATAATTTTTATATTTATATATAAGGATATTGAGTGATTTAATATTATAATAAGATTGGGGTGTAATTATTATTCAATAACATTAGTAATTAAGATTTTGGATTTTGGATTTAATATATATGTGTTTAAATGAAAGTGGGATAAAAATATTAATTTTTATTAATATATTAGTAGTATTAATTTTATTCTTTATATTTAGATTTGATTTTATTTTATTTAATATTTGAAATTAGGTTAATTCGTACTTTTTTTTTAATTATTTATTGGGGAAGGAATTCAAAGCGATTAAGTGCTGGATATCATATAATAATGTACATATTATTAATTTCATTTCCATTAATAGTTTATATTTTTAATACACACATATATATATATATATGTATGGGATAACTGAAGTTTAAATGATACTAACAGTGAGAACTACAGGTAGTTATAATTTTACTTTTTGAGGATTTTTAATAATTTATATGGAATTTTTTTTAAAATACCTATTAATTTATTTCATGTTTGATTACCTAAGACCCATGTTATAGGTATACGGGTCTATAGCTTTAGCTGGCGTATTATTAAAAATAGGAAGGTATGGGTTAATTCGATTAATAGAGATATATTATAAAGTTGGAGTTAAATATGGATATATTATTTTTAGGGTAAAAATTATGGGGAAAATTATTGTGGGAATTTGGTGTTTAGTTCAGGTTGAAATAAAAAAAATAGTAGCTTATTCATATGAATTTATATGTAGTTCATATAAATTTAATGTTATGTAGGTTAATAATTTTTTATAAAGTAGGAATATTTGGAAGGTACGTAATGATAATTTCTCTTGGACTGTGTTCTCAGGGATATTTTGTATAGTAAATTTATATTATGAGCGATCGGGGAGGCTTGTTATTAAATAAAGGTATGTGAGTGAGAAACTTTTACCCT
>NW_012130356.1:0-2533 GCF_000143395.1 Atta cephalotes | reverse complement strand
CATTCTTATTTAAATTTGAATAAAAATTAATTAAATTAAATCATTATAATAATAATATTTTTATTTATTTATTATTTCCATCATTTTTATCATTTATTATTATAAAAATTTAAGCTTAAAAAGATTTTAAGTTATACTAATAAACTTTAAACTTCCAAAATTTAGAAAATAATGTTTTTATAAATCTTATCACGAATATTATATATATATATATTATTTAAATTTATTTAAAATTAATTCGCAATTTAATATATTTTTTTAAATTATAATATATTAATTATATTTTTTTATTAATTTTATTATTATTATTTATATTTTTAATTTTTTAAAATATTTAATAAATTTTAAATATATGAAATGTTTTAAATGTTAGAAATTATTAATTTCTTAAATGAATTTACTATTTATTACTTTAGTCAGACATAGTATTATTTTTTATTTGAAATTTATAAAATTTTTTATATTTATATTCATGTAATTAATACATTAATCAAAAATCATGCTTTACTGATATTAAATATAAAATTTTAATAAATAAATAAATATACATATATTATACTAATAATTAATTTTTTTACTTATAATTATATTAATTTTATTTAATTAATTAAATTTTTTTTATAATTCTATTATCTTTGAATAAATGATTATTTTCTATTAATCACAAAGATATAGGAATTCTTTACTTTATCCTAGTTATCTGATCTGGTTTACTTGGATCATCTATAAGTATAATTATCCGATTAGAGCTAAGATCATGCGGCAACCTAATTAATAACGAACAAATTTACAATTCCCTAGTTATTAATCATGCTTTTATTATAATTTTCTTTACAATTATACCTTTCATAATTGGCGGAAATTTCCTAATTCCACTAATATTAGGAACTACGGATATAGCTTACTCGCGAATGAATAATATAATATTTTGATTCTTACCGCCTTCATTAACTTTTCTTATCCTAAGAAATTTTATATATACAGGAACCGGGGTAGACTGAACACTCTATCCTCTCCTAACATCTCACATATTCCACAGTGAGCCATCGGTTGACCTAACCATTTTTTCTCTTCATATTGCTGGAATGTCTTCTATTCTAGGGGCAATTAATTTTATTTATTATAATTTTAAATATACATCTAACATCTATATCTCTAGATAAAATCCCCCTATTAGTCTGATCAATTCTCATTTCAACTATCCTACTACTATTATCTCTTCCCGTCCTTGCTGGAGCTATTACTATATTATTAACTGATTGAAACTTAAATACTTCATTTTTTGACCCTTCTGGCGGGGGAGACCCTATTCTTTATCAACATTTATTTTGATTTTTTGTACCTCGAAGTTTACATTTTAATTCTCTCAGGATTTGGTCTAATTTCTCATATTATTATAAATGAAAGAGGAAAAAAAGAAACTTTCGAAACTTTAGGAATAATTTATGCCATAATTGTTATTGTACTATTAGGATTTATTGTATGAGCTCATCATATATTCACTATTGGCCTCGATGTTGATATCCGTGCTTATTTTACCTCAGCTATTTTAATTATTGCAACATGTATTAAGGTTTTCAAATGATTGGCTACCCTTCATGGCACAAAAATCAACTACAATCCTGCATTATGATGGTCTTTTGGATTTATCTTTTTATTTTCCATAGAAGATCTCACAGGAATTATACTTTCTAATTCTTCCATTCGACATTATTCTTCATGACACTTATTAGCTGTAGTAGCTCATTTCCACTCTTCATAGGAGCTTCTTAATTATCGCTGGATTTATTCACTGATTCCCCTTAATTACTGGATTTAGGTTAAATGATTTTTATTTAAATATTCGATCCCTATCTATATTTTTTGGTGTCAATTTAACTTTCTTCCCACAAAAATTTCTTGGGCTTAGAGGTATACCTCGTCGTTACTCTGACTATCCAGACTCATTCTTATCTTGAAATATTATCTCTTCTATCAGTCCACTAATATTTAATCTATTTTGAGGCTATCAATATCTTACTATTCATTATTTGAGAGACTCTATCTAAAAAACGACTCATTATTAATATTTTCTTCCTTAATTCTTCTTTAGAATGATCAAGTAGATATCCCCCGCTAAACCATAGATTTACAGAAACCCTCAATAGCATAAAAACTCATTCAAATTAATAATATTTTATAATAAATAGATATAATTTATAATAAATAGAATTCAATACTGCACCCTCTCTAACTTATATATCTTTTTCAAATTATTCTTTTTTAATTACCTAACTTTAATATGACAGAATAAAGCATTGAATTTAATCTTTAATTAAAAATATTTGTTTTATATCTTTTATTAAAAATTAATACATGATCTATTCACTTCAAAACTCTAAATCCCCTACTTATGATTTAATGATTTTTTTCCATGATTTTGCTGTAATCATTGTAACATTTATTACAATTTAATTTTATTTATCACATTTAGACTAATATTTAACCAATTAATTCTTCGATTTTTATTAGAAAATCAAACAATTGTAATGAA
>NW_012130355.1:0-5803 GCF_000143395.1 Atta cephalotes | reverse complement strand
ACACACACACACACACACACACACACACACACACACACACACACACACACACACACACACACACACACACACACACACACACACACACACACACACACACACACACACACACACACACACACACACACACACACACACACACACACACACACAATGCTAAAAAGAACGTAATTTTCTTCCTTAATTAGCATGTTTTTGTTTAATTCGATAAATTAAATTGATATCAGCAAATTTCAGAAGAGGTCGAAAAAATATTCTCGGAACGATCTTTAGACTTTAGACCGTTCATAAATATCATCAAAAATCCTCGCCCCAGTGGCTAAAAAGGTGTCCAAGCGAGATCAGGACGAAAAAGAAGAAAAAGAAAAAAAGATAGAAGGTCGGGCGAAGACTGCCGGGTTGGGACGAGAAGAAGTTTCGCTCTTCGAGTGCAACGATCTGCGACCGTCCCAGCGATAAAGGCGTTACAGCATTATATTTTGGGAGTACAGAATTAATATTCATGAACTAACGAGCGAAGACGTTGCGAGAGAGCGAACGGAATATGACCATGCGGAAAGATGACGGACAGGTTACGATCGAAATAAATGCGGTCAGAGGACCGTTCCGAAAATGATTGCAAATTACAGATTTTCGTGCAAGGCAGTCGCGTCGGGCAGTGTTCACATCGTCGTGACTGCTTGCGACCTTATTCGCATAATGCTATACGGTACCTGAGGATCAATAACCTATCTCGAAAGAGAACGAGCACTTCCGGAAGTTATTATCTGAAACAACGTAATATTTTGAATCGTGGCATTTACATAATCGCGTTATTAATCTGTCGATTTTATTAGTTTCACTTTATCCCAAACTCAAATAAATTCAATATTAAATATTTTCGATCACAGATATAAATTTGTCAGACAATACAACAATATTGCAATTAAAATTTTTTTTATTATAGCTCTTTGCTTTTGCAATTATGATACTTCGATTAATTGCTATGAATTTGTTGTTTATGATCTTCTTTTTTAGATTTTATAGTAAAAATGTAAAAAGATATTTTACGTATTTTAATTTAAAAAAGATAAGGAAATTTGGTTAGAATTTTAATTGAAAATTAATATCAGCTGACAAAGTAAATTATCTCTATTTTTATTTAGTTATTACCTTTGTATGTTTTCTTAAATATAATTTTATTAGAAGATGAATATGAAAGTTATATGTTACAGTCAAACTCTAGAATTCGTTGCAAATTAGAAGTTTTTAATCTGCGATTTGTTAAAAATTTAATTTGAAGTTGGAAGGTCTACAAAACTTTGAGCTATAATAATTTGTTCAGAATTTCGAAAATACAATTTCATTCATAATAAATATTTGTGTTTAATGTTTGTATTTTAAATCGATACCCTCTCATTGATGAACGTACCTGAGAAAAAAATTATATCTAACTAAAAACATAATTGTAAAGGGTGATTACAATAATTTCTTTATTTATTCTGACTTCTTATAATTTTCCACACGTTTTACTCGTTCTTAAAGTCTACTTGTGCAATAATTCGAAACATTATGTACACGTACGCGTTACAATACTTTCCGGCAATAAAGTCGCTATTTCCGAATTTCACGGTTTCGCAAACGCTGCGTGGTTGTGAGGCGGAGCTAACTTCTTCTTGATGTATCCCTTCGCGAAGCATTTCCGAGAGGCGCCGTGTTTCAGAGAGGAACGCGTCTCGAAAACATTTACATAATCGCTACGTAACGAAATTCCTGCACGAATCATTCGTGAGATCTGCGCTGCTCAGAGAATATAGTGTTAGCATTAATTATATCTCTTGTTGAAGAAACTATGTAGTTAAGTCTATATTATTAATAATGAATAAGTTAAAGTTAAGCTTATATTTAAATATATATTTGTATACTAATTATATTTATGTTTATACATACTTTGTATACATTTATTGACCTAGAATTTTATAATAATATATTATTTTATAACTTTTATAATTGAGTTTTATAAAAGAGAATCTATTATCTTTAGAATCTATTATCAATAAATTATAGAAATAATTGTTATATAAATCCTGAAGATTTTTTGTATTTTAAATGAATATCAACCTATGTTCTAAAATCATTTTTTTTAATTTTTTAAATTATTTGACAATTAAAAATTGCTTAATAATGATTTAATTTAAATTAATGTAATTTAATCATTTGATAAAAAATTATACGTTTGTAAAATTTGTATTTTTATATAACTTCAAACCAGACAGATCACAAGATTGCTTTAAATTGTTTAGTTTAAAAAACATATTCATGACACATTTCTGAATAGAATTCATGAAATAGAATTCATGAAATTTTTTTACGGCCATTATAATTGAAAGTTCTATCGTTCATGAATGTTTTAAACATCATCTTTAGTTATAATACTTCGCAAATTAGTTCGGGAAAAAGAAATACTTCCATAAAAGTTTCCAATGACTTGTGAAATTTTGTCATCTAATTGCACCAGAGATGATATCAGTTGACAGATGATATCTGTTGAATCTCTTTTTGTCATACTTTTCTCTCTTTTTTCTCTTATATTTATGATTTAGTGAAGTCTAGCATGGAAATTTTCGACGATTTACGAATTTTCCGCGAATCAAGGCCACTGCTAGATTTATTTTCGCAATAACGTCGAACAACGCTATGTTAGTTTATGAAGCATGATTTATGAGAATCTTGATTCCAACTGCTAGCTTTACATATTCTGAATATTTAATGCAGCATTATTTCCGCGTTTACTTATATTTATTAATTTAGAAAAACAATTTAATCTAAATACCTATATGATCACAAATAATTTCGTCATTCGTTGTTTTAAACTACATATTTATTTCACATTAAGCTTTACTTATTTATATCATGATAGAAAATAAGTGATTTATGATAATCTTCCATATATTTTTTGTACTTGGAATAATTAATATAATTAATATAATTAATAAATTATATTTATTATAATTATAGAGAGACATTAGAATATAATTTTTCATTAGAAAATAAATTTTTTATACATTCTATCGTGTATATATTGTCTATGTCGTACATGTATATAGAAAAAACGATTTGTACACGTATATAGAAAAAATTGAATTTAAAAATTTAGCTAAACACACATTTGAAAAGAATTTTAATGAATTATCAAAATATTGATATACAATACTAGTTACTACAACGTCAAAATTTTGTTCAATTTTGTTGCTTAAAATCATGAATTTTCTACGTAATTATTTTGATGTTTTAACAAAATTACTAAGAAAATTACTTTTAAATCTGTATTTAGTTTAATTTTTAGATCAGCAAAATTGTTCTTTCCATTATATTTTAAAATTAATCTTGTTAGAATATTTTTGTTTTGATTAGCTATATAATATAATAATAAAGAAGAAATAGAAAACAAGTACTTATGCTGGTAAAAAATATCTTTATCGAGTATTTCTTCGATAAGAATCGGTACTATATTATTCTATTCACAGTTCGCCAGTTGCACTGGAACGATAAATTCGCATGCCGTCGTGTGTCTCGGAACTCCACGACAATGCGGGCGAATCTCATTGCAATTTTTTGTTATATGTACTATATTGTGATATTTGTGACATCGTTTGTAACGATAGAGTGAGATAGATTCAAATGAATGGACTTCATATAACTGGTTTATGTTTCGAGAGCAAAGTTTTCTTCGTGAACATAAACGCACATAAAAGTGCAACATTCTCCCATATGCATAGGTATCTACGTGAGTGCAACTTTATAAATGCAAAATTCGATTACCGAACGAAATATGGCATCGTTATTCATTGCCTCGGAACGTTATACACGGTATTTTTGTCCTCATGTCAGTTAATTTATAAATGAATTATGAATATGTAACTTTATTATTATTATTATCGTTATTAAATAATATACATATAAATTTGATAAACAAATTATAAGTACATGTACGTTGTAAAAAGATTTTATGATAAATTGCTTTTACATTTTATTGCTAGATAAGATTACTTTCTAGAAGTATTAAGTGCTTCATATTTAATATATTTATTCCAAATTAGATAACAAATTCTACATTAAATAAAGAATTTTGAGATTCATTAATAATAAAAAGAAATAATTAAATAAATAAGTATTTATTTAAAATTTTTTCTAATAGATATAAAATTGTATATTCAAAATTTAATTGATTAAATCTAGTCTATAATAGTTTAGTCTTCTTAAATAATAAATTATTAGAAATGAAGTAAAATTCTTATTTCTAATATAAAATATAAATAATATATAAAATATTTTAGATATATCAACATTTGGAAGATAATTTCTATATGATAGATTAAAAAAACATTATATATCGTATTATACCTACTATATATAATAAATCATACGAGAATATAACAAGACATTATCGAGAAGTTGTAAACAGTGTAACATCGATTACGATATTGACGTCAAGACTAATAAAATTTCTATCTTCTTAAACGGTGATTCCTGATGCACCGTGCCTCCGTCTTCATCGATTTAATTCTCTGAAACATTGGACGCGAAGGTCGTTTTATTAATCTGCCAATTGAACGGACGCCTAAAAAAATTCAACGAATCCAGTCGAGTCGAACATTTTAATCAGATAATAGCATGATAATTAAATGCGTATCGACAGCACGTTCTTTACTTCGTCCCACTGGTTCTTTCTGTTAATGATAATGCTTTCTGAATTAATTGAATAATGGCCTTTTATCATAATACATGACTCTTTTAAATGATAAATAAATTTTGTTTAACTTTCTAATTTTTTATGAAATAAGTATCGTTTGTAGTAATTAATTTATTGAGTTTTTTTTTATTTATTAACCGATCATATTTAATTTTAATTAAATGACTAATATTTATGAAATTAGTGATTTAATAGTTTCTTATTATTACACTGGAAAAAAAAGATTGGCTGCTGCAGCAAATTAGAGCCTATTGGAATCCTATACTGACATTGCAGATAGGCTAATCCAATCAAAAATTGGCTGCTGCAGCCAATTGAAAATGTTAAGCCATATTTTATCATCTAATTTGCTGTAGCAGCCAATCTTTTTTTCATTTTAAATTGTTTTAAATTTGCAATACGCAAATATAAATATAATTTGTTTTTTTAATGAAATGCATATAACAAAAATATATGCTGAGAAATCTATGTTAACATAATATTTTTTATTAAAATAAAAAATTCAAAATAGTTGAAAAGTCTGTTTAAATAGAGTCTATCGGAACTATGTTCTTTCGATAAATGAGCAATAATTATAGTGTTTATAATCTAAGGTTTAGTGAATCACGATAGGTACAATTAAAAAAATTAGGAAGATATAAATTTTTAAAAATCATATTTTTCTCTTTATCTGCATATGTGTCATAAAAATAGAAAATAAGGAAACATTTTCAAAAACTCATTTTTTAAAAAGAAAAGGAAAACATAAATAATTCATGTAACGGATTTATATAAATCGCATTGTATTTCCCGAAATCACGAACATTTAATGCATATTTAAAACGTGACCTGCGGTTTCGTTTCCACATTGTGCAATAAATTCTGATATTTTATTGCATATAATTTATATATCAGTGAAAATGATGATTATCTTTACCAAAAAGACAGAATACAGTCAAAATGTGTGTGTGTGTGTGTGTGTGTGTGTGTGTGTGTGTGTGTGTGTGTGTGTGTGTGTGTGTGTGTGTGTGTGTGTGTGTGTGTGTGTGTGTGTGTGTGTGTGTGTGTGTGTGTGTGTGTGTGTGTGTGTGT
>NW_012130354.1:8829-11644 GCF_000143395.1 Atta cephalotes | reverse complement strand
TATATATAGTAATAAATAAAATAATATATATATATATATATATATATATATATATATATATATGAGTAATAATATAGATCTGTTTTTTAGCTGAATTTTTTGCAATGTTCATCCTTCCTTTTTCTTTTCATATTGGAGAATAAGGAAGAAGAGACTGTGCAAAAGGACTTCACTGATCTCCTGGGTAAATGTCTTTCTGAATATGTTATAGTTCTCTTCATTGTGAACAAATGTCTCAGTAGGCACAACTTAATTCTATGAGCCGTTTCCGCGTTATAAACCTTGAAAGGTTTAGATTTTACATGTAAAAATACTAGGCTTTTCGATTTGTGGAATATGTGATTCTCAGTCAAATGTGTGTGCGGGTGTATCAGTAGAAATAAGGATTATTAAATTCGTTATTTCCATTGTATTTAATAACTCCAATCTCTCTCTGATGTGTGTATATAGTGTACATCAATAGAGATAAGGAGCCCTTATTTCTATTGATGTACACTACATACATACATACACTTCAGTTCACTTCCGTAATTTAATAATTTTGAACCTTCTCTGATGTATGTGTGTGTGTGTTTTGTGTGCGTGCGTGCATACGTGTGTAGTGATATCTTGATACAATGAGATATTAATTACAAAGAAGTTTCAGTTTGAGGTGAAAATTGTTATGTATTTTCTCATATCTAGGGAAAGAAGGGGGGGGGGGGTATTATTACATATGTTATGCCTATTCGAAAATCCGATTTTTTCAAAGCATTCAAAACGTCATTTACGTAAGACTCTGCAGAAGTGCGTTCACCACGAGCTAAGTATATACATGCTAGAGTGAGCCTTCTCTATGTTATAACGCAATCTTATCTTCATCGGCTGGATCGAGCTTTTTAATACCGGATTTTAGATCTGTTATAATGATAATTCGATAATGGACTTTGATTCCACTTCCTCCACCCAGCTCTGAAAACAATTGTCACCTCAACTTGAAACTTCTCTCATGTGATTAATGTCTTATTATAAGATATAATTTGGATGGAATATGTCCATTGGACATAAAAGTTCAGTCGCAAAATCAAGGGCCAAAAACAGGCGATTTTTGCGGTCATTCTTATACAACAAATGTAATGCCGCATACAACAGTATATATATATATATATATAATATATATATATATATATATATCATTACAATCACGATTGCCACTTTTCTATGATTTACGAAGACAACTTTCCTGCCGAAGATACCTGCACTATTCTAACGGCACGGCGATCAATTATCTTTCGAAATTGTCTTGATTCCTCTTTTATATTTTTCTGAAGAAATTCGTTCAAAAAGTTTTAACCGAAGAGGTAACAACTATGGTCAAAATATAAATTATTATATCCGAAATATCGCGTTTTCCATTTTGTTATTCCAACAAATTCTTAGTCAACGAAGATTCGCACTGTTCACGGAAATTTACTCATTGGACCGTGAGTTATGCATACTCAGAGTGATACTCATAAAACATGCCGAAGGGTTCGCCGAGTTATTATGGCGAAACGCGGCAAATTGCGTGTAACACCCTTCGTCTCAATCAGACGACGCTGAATTAAATTTGGGCGCTAAAAGCATGGTCGATCGATTCTCTCTTGGACGTCTTCCCTGCGCCCATCTCAATTTTTTTTCCTCTTGTATCGAATTACTGACTTAAAAAATGAATTTTTGTTTGCATCTTTTTACTTATTACTTTTTCTTCTTTTCGTAATTTATCCACGTAATTTATCTGAAACTTAAAAAAACTTATTAAAATACGTACATGTAGATTTAAAAAAAATACAACTTATTGTAAGGACAAGGCATGCAATTCCATTAATGCGGCATTTCAATAAAGCCATGCGAAGGAATGGATTCGAGACGAACATAAATACTCTTTGCGGAAACGTTGCCAAAATATTTTCCATCCAGGCTATAAAGGCGGTCCCTTCGAAAATAAGGCTACTAGGGGAAACGGCGAGCAGAGTCTACGCACAGTTCTTCGCACGGGGGGATCCTGTATCTCGACTTCATATTTCGTGGTCATTCCTTCCCCCTCCACCCTCCCCCTACTCCGTGTGAATCCACGACAGTGTCCGCGTCCGTCTCTGGCCGCGGATTACGAAGCAAGGCATAGAAAAAGAAAAAGTAAGAGAAAGAGAAAGGGAAAATATGAAATATAAATAAAACATATTCTTACCAGCGGCAAGTGCAATAAAAATGCGGGGAGATCAAGAGGGATGCCCAAGGAATACGAAATGGGATCTCTTTCTCCCCGAAATCCCCCACTCGTTCACCCACTCGCTTCTTTTCGCTCGGACTTGTCCTTTCTGTTGTCCTTTCTTCGTCCCTTCTACCGCGCATTCCCTCCCTTACCTTCTTCTCTTCCGCCGTTCTTGCTGCCGCGCCCATATTCGTGGCTGCACGACCGTGAAGTCGCGGAGCAGCAGTGATTGCCGGACAGAAGCTGAAATATGCCCTTATTTCGGGACAGGCCGCTTCCCTGTATTTACGATGGCACAATGGGCCCATCTCTCATCCGCGGCGCGGCTTCAGCGCCGACATTTCATCCCCCGTGCCCGTCGCCGCGCCTTCCAAGCTATTCTTTCGGGGACACTTTTCGTAATGCGCATAATTTGTCCTCGCTATAGCACCAGCTCAAATTTGTGGAAGAAATCCGTCACAGTCGGCGCGGACGATAAAACTACCACGATATCAATTCGAGAGCCTGACACGCGAACTCTGTTTTTAACATTACATTTTTAGCGTTTATCTATATGTATATATATATATATATATATATATATAT
>NW_012130354.1:0-3000 GCF_000143395.1 Atta cephalotes | reverse complement strand
TCTCTCTTCTTCTCTCTCTCTCTCTCTCTCTCTCTCTCTCTTTCTCTCTCTCTCTCTCTCTCTCTTTCTTTCACACACTCCCTCGGTTTGTTTCTCCCTTTCTTTCCATGACTTGTCCTTTCGATGTGTCTCGTTTAGGATGCCGCTTGTTATCATAGTATGGTTAGTTAGGGTTGCCTACATCATTTGAAAGTATTCTGTCCTCGAGTACTCTCGCCTTTAAATTTAAGTGAATACAATGAAAGACTAGATGAAAAGTTCTAGAAAACTCCTAGTTCTGACTCTTCATACTTTTGTAGAAACATTAATCTAACGTGTATCTATAGTATCTATACAATACCAAAACTTTAGAAAAAAGATTGTTTGTTTTTTCCATTTTTATTAATAAGAACAATAAGTATATTGGCTTGACACAGCAAACATAATCTCACTTGAGAAAATTCTATCTTTTACTCTATGTTTCTGTGAGAAAATTGGAGCGATTTCGTCCTCTCGGTTCACCTTCCATTTCCTAACTACATTCTTATTACTACATTCTTGTCCCTTGATATGCCTTTTCAGAGCATCGAATGTTACACTCAAACGGAGTGGCAAAAAGACTACGGAGTACGTGGATGGGTGTCCTATCCAATTCCAAATTAATTGCAGGATCGAGCGGGAGGTCAAGGGTCGGTAAGAACTGACATTCTAAGAGAAAAGTTGGAACGAAAGAATGGTGGGTAAAAAAAAAAGATACGAACGCGCGGCGATGCTGTAACGATGAGAAAAAGTTGATGCATCATGCTAGTGCAACAATTTGGCTACCTGATGAAGCGCGCACTTAATCTAATTTTGTTTTTGCTTGCACAATGCTTTTTACGTGCTACGATGTAGCTTTTAAAAAATTCTGTTGGTAGAAGAATCATTGTTTATCGTGGATCATAATGTTTATAATACAATAAACTCAAAGAATTTATACATATAATTTTGGAAAAAATGTTCATTTGAATAATAAAATAAACAAATGGTAAACAATTTTTGGAAGAAAACTATCTGCAATTGCCATCTGACATATGTGCTCAATATTGGACGAGTATATTGAAGGAGTCGACTAGTCATCCAATAAAATAGATAAACTTAATTACCGTAATCGACATCTCGACTTTCATGCAGCGACCATCGAGGGAGCCAAATGACGTTATGTATGGTGGATCATAATGAATAGCGAGGGAAAAATGTCACAAGTCGCTGCGACTTTGGACGTAACACACACTCACACACATACATATAATATATATATATATATATTTTATGGGGTCTTACTGATTAAAGATCACTGTATGATCAAGACTGTAACATTGGCGTACAAAGTGTAAACAGTGTAAAACGTCGTGCAGTTGAAAATGTCAATCTCTCTTCCAAGAAAAAAGATTTTTCACAATCTGGAATAAATAAGAGGCCCATCCTACACACCGAAATGCAAAATAAAGTGCAAGTGTATCCAGATACGAACGATCCTTGCAGATGTCCGACCGCGGAGAACATTGTGCCAACGGAAACGCTAAATTTCAGCGATTCGCCTTGTGGGAAGCGGTGCCGAGTACGTAGACACGGCAACAAAAGACCGCAAACTCGTTCACCTTTGTCGTAGCGTAATGGACACCTATAAGCACCGGAAAGGCGTAATAACTCGCGCATAGCCGTCTTATTATTCACGCTACGCGACGGCACATGTTATGCGTGCATGGTCCGCGATCGAACCGCAGCGGATGGATCGGAAGGGAGGAGCGAGGCCGAGAGTGCATAAGGTGCAGAATGATAGATATGCACTTTCAGCGACACGCATCGGCGACACGGATAACGGAACATTGGTCGAGCTGTCGCGCTACTTTTTATTGTACCCGATGGCGTTGGTATTTCGTAATAATAGAAGCGCCTTTGTGTATCGGCTTCAACCTCCACATTTGACATATGTGACATTTCCTCCCTTCGCCTTCGTAGGGCAGCCCAGAAACCTTGTCGCGCGATTTATACAAGAATCCGTTATATACTTTTTCGTTTAACGTTGCGCATGTACAACGTGATTGTGAAAGCTAAAATAAAAACAAAATTTTTATTTTATTATTGAAATTTTTACAATTTTGATACATGTACATGTCAGATCAACTATATTTGAATTTGTTTTTTTTTTTTATTTTTTTCGAATATAACAAAGTCAAATGTATTAATACCTGTGATATGTGTCACTGTGTGGTCACTGTATTTTACCTGATTGTTTCTGTCATAAATTGTATATACGCATGCTGTCCATATCTAAGTCGCTAATCTCGTCATTCAACGGAATCGAGCGTTGCACCGACATTGCAGTAACGACTGATCCGGTAGTTACAAGCCAAACTGCCGATCGGAATTGGTAACAAGGCGACCGATGAGCGAGGGGGTGAAGGGAACTGGGAAGCTCGCAGAAGCGGGGGAGGGGGGCGGAGAACGGGGACACCCATAAATCTTGGCACAATCGAGGGTGTGGTCAAACGCAGTGTCGAATGACCGTGGTCTCGTCTACAAATCTATAAAGGTCCTCCAACCACCCTGTCCCCTTCTACCACCCACGAGACACACAGGCACCCGCGCACGTGTGCTCGTCAGACAGGAACGTGCGTGGCAGTATGCGTGCGCGAACGCTTTTCCACACCGTACGCGGACAAACGATCCTGCGGGACCACTGGTCAAACACACAACACACCTCTTGTCGGCCCATAATATGTTCTCGTCACTAGCAACGCTGTTGCTGTTGCCGATGGCACCGTTGGCGACGTATTTTCCCCTTTCGCGGAAATCGCCGTTTTTCGGTGATTTATCGGCTCGAGCATGGCCGCACTCGCTCGGCCGGAAAGGAGCACGGACAAGAAATTTCCTGCTTTTATGTATTAAATAAAAACAGGGGAAGTGGGAGAAGAGAGAGAGAGAGAGAGAGAGAGAGAGAGAGAGGAGGAAGAAAGAAAGTAAGTAGAAGAAGACGAG
>NW_012130353.1:0-5822 GCF_000143395.1 Atta cephalotes | reverse complement strand
CATTGCGATAAGTTATGTCTCGACAGTGGATGTACGGCACATTTATGCAAAAACGCAACGAAATTCGTTATAATCACAGACAGGAATGTTAGAAAATTGAAATGCTTCGACAGAAATCAAAACAAGGGGATCGGTATTCATAAACACAAATTCAAGGTAGGATGAAGAATGTAAACGTAAATGATACTCTGTATGTCGCCAATTTGCAAATAAATTTCTTCAAAATCACTGATAAAGATTAAATGGTGTTTGATAAAGAATCGGCAATATTAGATCGAAAGAATAACATAATCATGCATGCTGAGAGCTAACGATCTGTATTACCTACGCGAGAGCAAACATGCATACAGTATGAGAGAGACATAGGAAGCACAATTTTCAATGACCTGGCATCATAAAATGGGACACCTTAACTTTCGAAGTCACTTCTTGCGGAATGCCAAATGCGGAACAGTATGTAGATTGAATTTCGAAGAGTCTATAGAAAACATCGATTACAAGATTTGCATACGAGAGAAGATGACAAGCTCCATTCTCTAAATCGTCGAAGAGGAAGTCAGAATTACTCGAAGTGATACATTCAGATGTATGCGAACCCATGAGTGTTAGAGCCAACGGTAATGCAAAATACTTTATAATATCACCTTCATTGACGATAATTCCAGATGGTGCAAAGTTCATATAGAACAAACACAAAGTAATCAACGTTTTTAAAAAATTCATGGCAGAAGCACTTAGGAAAGAAAATTAAGTATCTACAAACAATGAGAAAGAATACTGGAACAAGACATTCGAAGAATTTTTAAAATTTAACGGTGTAGATCGTTGACTGACAGTCACGCGCACTCCGGAATGGCATAGCCAAGAAGCGCAATCATACGTTCGACTTAGTGTTTGTTAATGCATCGTCTAACTTATCTCAGGACCGAAGCTATAAATATAGCAAATTACATTTGTAATAGATGTTGTAATAGATGTCTCTCGAGTTCCTTGGATGGCAAGACTGCCTAATTATTGGAACAGAGAGCCACTGGAAATGAGGTATTTCAAGGAATTTGGCTGCGACATATACCCTCGATCGTTTACACAATAAGGAAAAATTTCAGCCGTGCTCCAAGAAAGGAATTTTCGTTGGCTATTCTAATGGCTATTCTAATCCAAAGCGTGTAGGCTATGGCTTCCACAAGAGATCAACATCTCACGAGACGTAAAGTTTCTTGAAAATCATACAAATAATGATAAAACTATTGAATCTTTTGCAGATGAAGGCACTACTATAAATTTTTCTAAAGTCTACCGATAAGAATCACTTTGATGCTAGAAAAAATGGAGACTCTGCAGTGATAGTCGAAATAAAGCGATTGATAACGAGAGCAACTAGAAAAATTGTTACGATGATACGTTGATAGATCAGGATGACAAATTAGAAAGCATTAGGTGACTTCATCGCTTGGAGCTAAAGAAAGAAAAAAGAAGACCGAAAAAGGTTCAACTAGATTTAGAGGAAGGCTCATGAAATTACTTTATTATATAAATCTTCAACAGAACGAACACGCTGAAGTCGCTCATTTGGTTGAAGTATCATTACATGAAGTTATTCGTGGAATCCGAATCTGAAGAATGGTACAATGTTATGACATCGAAACTAAAGTCTATTATCAAGAACGATACGTGGAGCGTTCGGAAAATCGCTAAGTAATCGAGTCATATTATTCTAACAAACAAATTCTGTAGTGATGGGAGTTTGGAACGAAGAAAGACATTGTCGCAAGAGAATTTTCCCAACGATCTGAGACCGACTTCAATGACATTTGCATTGGTTGCTCGATTGAGCATACTATACAAAACGTGATAGCGTTAGCCGCCGAGTTTGAAATGATCTTGAATCAGTACGATGTCACAGCAGCATATCTCAACGGAAGACTTGAAGAAGCAGTTTTCATGGAAATCCCTTAACGGAAGAACTCTGGAACGAATAGTTAATATGGAACTAAAGGCTAGTGAAGTCAGGAAAAAGGTGATGAAGATGCTAACCGAATTTAGAAAAGGAAATAGTTTATTTATTAAAGAAGACTTTCTATGATCTTTGTCAAGCAAAGCATGGTTAACATAAACGATGCAAAGAAGAATTGATTACATGTAGATTGAAATGTTCCTCAACTGACCCGTACCTATATTATGCTGGACAAGGGAAAGACGTACTCCTAGTAACAGTGTATATTGACGACATATTGATCGCCTTACGGAATCAGAATTTAATGACGATCTAAAACGGTCGGTTATTTCAAAGGAGTTTGAGATAAAGGACCATAAAGAGCCAGCAAAATTCTGTTTCGGAATCGAATTCTTCACAATTGATAATAAAATATCAATGAGCCAGAGTTCGTATATCAGGGAAATACTACTGTTTTGAAATGACAGACTCAGAAGCTGTTAACATTCTTAAATCAAGCTGAAGAAGGCTTTGCCATACGATGCTGAAGCAAGTTCTCTTCATATAAAAAACTCATCGGGACTTTGATGAATCTCGCAGTTTGTACAAGGCCGGATAGCTTATGTAATCATTATTTGAGCCAATTCTGTACGTGTCACGACGAAAGTCACTGGACTGCCACGAAACGAATTCTTAGATACTTCAAAAGAATCATGAACATGTATTCACACGCATTTCAAGTCCTTTGAAGGGATTCGTCGATGCATATTGGGCTAATTGCCCAGATGATCGAAAATCGTATACAGATTACGCATTCGTTCTAAGAAGATGTCCGTAGGAAGCTAGGTTTAGTTAATCTGGTTGAAGTGAGTGTACTCATTGATAATGGAGCCCGGAAGCTGGCTAAAAGTGTTTTACAGTCGAATCAAACACAAAGATGTTCGTCCGAGACGATGCTGTGGAAAGAGGATTTAAAAATATCATATACCGCTACAGAAGACATGGCTGCTAATGTATTCAGAAAGGAATTGGCCGAAACCAAATTTAAGAAATGTTTAAGTTTAGGAACTTCATGTTAGTCTTTTTGTTGATTGTAATTCCCATTTTTAGGGGAAATGTTAAAGTCATAATTCAATATTATATATAACATGTGTTAGCTTAACATATTATTTTGTTCATGTACACGAAGTTCTCATAATAGCATGTAGTTCACAGCATGTGATTGTCACATAACTTTTCTTTCTTGTCTAATTTTTGTTCGAGTTATTTGTATCGAATGCTTTTGTAATTTGTCTGCGCAGAATAAAAAGTATAATACAATTCACTTCGCTTTAACATATTAAATCAAAGTATGATAACATATGAGTTATAAAATTATTGAATATTTCTTTAAACTAACGAGCGATACAAAGAAATGATAATCGAGAAATGACAAAAAAAGGTATAGCGGAATAAACATGTAAAGTCAGCTCACACACCAATCGAACTCAAATTAATGTCATTAGTTGGCATCTTTGAGATATTAAATTTTTTAAAAATTAGCTTTGAATTTGCATTTTTTGCAGGAGTTATGCAAGGGGAAAGCGAAATAAGAAAAGTAATTTTTCTCGTAAACAACTGGACCGAATTTAATAAAAAAATATATGTTGTAGACATCGTTTAGGTAAGCTTAAGGAATTTTTTTCAAATTTTCGTGACTACAAAAAGGTGTTAAAAAATTTTCAAACTTTTTATTGGTGAATTTTGTTTTATTGGTGATTCTTTTAAGGTATCACTTTTATATTTTCACGAAAATATCTCTAGATTGTCTACTTTAACATATATTTTTTCCAAATCGATCGAGAAGGTGGAATATGGTTAAATACAATCTTTCACGCAATGCGTATGGGTTGAGTGATCACGATGCATGGCGCAGACGATTATCTGTCTATCTTTACAGGGTGCTTTTTTTAATCTGAGTTCCCTCGTCCCCTTTCGCATAATTGTTTACATCGGAGGGAGTGCTTTTTTAACGTGAGTCTTTTCGTCTCTCACATTAAGGCTGCGTTGGAAACATTCACCGGTGTGTCACATACCAGCTGTTTGGAAATACTCGTGTGTGAGTATTCGATGTGAGATCGTTCGAAAACATCGAAAGAGTCACACCGAATGCTACTAAACTAGCTGTGCGAAAAGTAAGGAGAGCCAATATATTATGGTACAGACTTGCATAACGCATAATGCATAAGGAAATCGATCAATCAAAATTCTTCTTTTCCATGGAATGGAAGAAAAGGACAATTACATCACTTCTTGGATCAAAAAATTTTGAGCAGTTATATTAATCTAGAAAATTTGTCTAAGTTTTACTATTTTTTTATTTATTTTTATTCTAATTTTCTTTTTATATTGCTCTGCTTTTAATAATATTTTACGCATATTATACAACAGATTATTTGTATAAATGTCTAATACTATTTAGAACAAAACTAATTGTTCTAAGATCGAGAATAAGCCACACAGGAACTAATAGATCTTTGGACAATGAAGCAACCTCTAAAGTTTTATATAATATCACTGATGTCAATTTTCTTTAAGAATTTACAATAATAAGATCTGTTACAATCAGAGTATAGTTAATTATCAAACCTGTTATGCTGTTTCTACAATGAGTTGATAGTCGGAAGTCTTAGTCAATAAAGTTGACCAATAGCCAACTTATAAGACTACGCTGATTGATCAAATTTATCGATTAAGATTAATAGGCCCTCTATAATGAGGTCAATGAGCCAAAAATCATAAATCAGAAGTCAGAAACTTGATTATTGTGATTGGTTCATTTTTAACTTATGACTTATAATTTATGATTTATGGCTTATTATATTAGGTGTACAACTTTGCTTCCGCCGTTTTCCTATAGATGGCTTTAGTGATAAGTGGTGGTCGAAATAAATAGATCATAGACGTCATACAATAAACTTGGGCATCTGTCAACATAATCCCATAGAAACATTAGTCGATTTGTGTCTGCATCATAAAGTTATTCTCGATTGAAAATGTCAGTTTACGAGCCAAATTCTCGTCATTTGCGGGAGGTTTTAATTTTTTGCTTCAATATGAAGAATCTGCGGCTGAGGCTCATCGAATACTCTCAAATACTTAGGGTGAGGCCGCTATTAGTGAAAGAACGTGTCGTGAGTGGTTTCAACGCTTCAAGAACGGTGATTTTGACGTCGAAGACCGGCATAGCGGTGGAAGAGAGAAGGTTTTCGAAGATGCAAAATTGGAGGCATTACTTGAGCAAGACTCGTGTCAAAATCAAGAAGAATTGGCACGACTCATTGGGAGTGACTCACCAAGCCATTCAATTCAAAACGCCTCAAAGCCATGGGAATGATTCAGAAGCAAGGAAATTGGGTGCCGTACGAATTGAAGCCGAGAGATGTTGAACGGCGTTTGTTTGCTTGTGAACAGCTGCTTGAAAGGCAAAGACGGAAAGGATTTCTGCATCGCATTGTGACTGGGGATGAAAAATGGGTTCATTACGATAATCCCAAGCGCAGAAAATCATGGGGAGTTCCCGGCTATGTTTCCACGTCGACGGCCAAACCGAATATTCACAGCTCCAAGGTCATGCTCTGTATTTGATGGGACCAGCTCGGCGTAGTGTATTATGAACTGTTAAAACCGACTGAAACAATCACAAGCGATCGGTATCGAACACAATTGATGCGTTTGAGCTGATCATTGAAAGACAAATGGCCGCAATACAATGAGAGACACGAGTAAAGTGATTTTGCAGCATGACAATGCTCGACTCCATGTTGCGAAAGTGGTCAAGACATACTTGGAAACGTTGAAATAGGAAGTCCTACCTCACCTGCCGTATTCTCCAGACGTTGCTCCCTCT
>NW_012130352.1:9462-10974 GCF_000143395.1 Atta cephalotes | reverse complement strand
GAGAGAGAGAGAGAACTTTAGTCGGTAATTTCAGTTCATTGTTACTTTAGCATTCAAATAGCTTCAAAGAATACTCAACATTCTAGTCCTTCAATTTTAATATTCTTGTATATGTATAAAGCCATTTGATCACGTAAAGTCTCTTTGATTATGGAATTCTTAATGCAGAGTTTCATTGAGATATATATGAATTATAGCCGTGCAGCTTTTTTCGTACGTCTTTTTTTCAAAAGACATTTTTATATTTTATAAGCGTTTATATAATTATGTAAACTTGTAAACAATTTTTTCCCGCAATCTAGTTAGAGTACAAAAATGTATAAATGTAAACATACAACATTATCTAAGCAAAAAGGCAAGAGATTCGATATTGTGCTGACACGATGAAACTTTGTTAACTCGATCATTACATATCCCTGAAGACCTGCACTTCATGTTAATAAATGTAAAAACATTATTAACTTTCAAAGCACACACAAACAAAAGCAAAATGAGTATCCAATTAGATATAAACGATATATGTATACATGTAAATAACTTTAAAAAATTTTTTTAAATACATATAAAAATAAAAAACCATTATGAACTAATGAAAGCCAATAAATCATAAAATGTAACGGATACAGTAATATTTGTTAATAAATAATAATAATAATAAAATTTTATAATGGATTAAATTATTATTTGCTAGTATATTACGATAGCAATCAAGTATAGTACAATAATATTTTATGTAAATAAATAAATTATTTATTACATTCATCAAATCTCAAACATTTTATTTTTAAATCCTTACAGTAATTATTGTAACAGCAACATGACGTTGCATTACATTACTCCGCATCACTACAAAGGGCAATTTCCGATAAATGCGGTAGCGGAGTATGATTTCGGTTTCACGTTTTGCAGTTTGCGGCTCTTTTGTTATTTCCGGTGTTGACCATACACTACATTCGACTCTGTTCACAATACATGAAATATTTGCTTCAAATAAACGCTGATATCACTATCATGCATAAATCGACATGTTTTGTTATAACGATGCATTGAGATGAGCAATATATACTTATTTTTTTTTAAACACTTCTTTTATCAATAAGATCAAAGTTTTTGTTAGATAAAAAGTGAACTAAATTTTTTTTGGGCTGTTTCTGTTTTCTATTTTTACGATTGTAAAAAAAGGAAAAGTTGATCTATACAAGAAGAATAATTGACAAAAAGGATTGAACCAATAATGTGAAAGTTTTATTTTTAAATTGTCAATGAGAGACAATGTTATCCTTCTTTTTATGTTGTTCTGATCGGATAATTTTTGCAAATTTGAAAAAAATTATATAATATTTTGTTACAATATATTAATGTCATCTACAAGATATTAACTTATAAATTCATTCAACACGGGAAGAATGTATTTATAATTTTATTGTTTGCTGCTGATAAAAATTGATGTACTATCAGGACACACCATTATAACTTATTTTTATATGATATGAAATTTAACACGCGCGCGCG
>NW_012130352.1:0-4323 GCF_000143395.1 Atta cephalotes | reverse complement strand
CTACTACTACTACTACTACTACTACTACTACTACTACTACTACTACTACTACTACTACTACTACTACTACTACTACTACTACTACTACTACTACTACTACTACTACTACTACTACTACTACTACTACTACTACTACTACTACTACTACTACTACTACTACTACTACTAACTTCGATCCAACAACTACGATTACTACATCGCTACGAACATCTCCCTCCCGAACAACCAATCTTCGTGACTGCAAATAATAACAAATGTCGCTTTATATATTACTATTTGTGCCATCATTCGTTGTGCAATTGACTGTAGTTATCTTGAAATATGATAATCAATATTATGATAATCACTTAATTCTCTGTGACACCAACATTTCTAATGATAATTAGATAATACCGAAGTTTCGAATATCATATGTAACGATTATCTCCTCTTTTTATTGATCTTTTCATAAGGTATTTGCCGTCCTTCCATTTAGAAATTGTTTTAACGTCATTCCTTTTTCTATATTTTTCTATATTTTTATATGTAATCATTTTTGCAAGTTCATTTCTCCATTTTTTTCGAGAAACGGTGACTACTGTGTAATGTTAATAATTATATAAGATGTGGCGTCTATTATTTATTAATTGAAATATAAATTTCTCAGCAATTTATTACACTTAGGAATATTAACTCGATTCTTAAATAAATTGAAAAATTTGAATATAAATTTTCTATTGTTATGTGGAAATTATTTCTTTGGAAGTTTATATATTTGATGTATGTAATGATTCTATAAGCGCAATATTATTTAATATTGAGTAATATTTTAAATATATTATTAGAATATTAAATGTAACATTTTAATAATATTTTATTAAAATTATATATAATATTAAATAATATTCCTGAAATATTAATGAAAGGTTACATATATAATATATATAATATATGTGTCCACTCCTGATAATATATTATATGATTATTAAAAGTAACATTATTTAATCATACTGTAATATTATATGAAAAGTACTATAATATTTACTTTAATTTATGAAATTGTTACTCTAGTTCAGTTTAAAATTACAGTTTAAAATCTGAAAATGATTTTGGCGCGCAATTATAGAACTGGATATGTACATAAAATTACTGAAAGATTATTTAAATTACATTAAGATGCATCATAGATTGATAAGACCTTTTCGTTACTTATTGTGAATTCAAATTGCACTTACATAAAAAAATAATTAGTATTAATAAATATTTTAATAATATTTCAGGGATATTAAAAGTATTATAAATGTTATTATGTAAAATAGACAACATGTATAGAGTATTCTCATAATATTAAAAAATATTATATAATATTCTCGAAATATTGTAATATTATTTTTATTTTTTTTATAATATTCATGTAAGGAATGTTCTAGGAATATTTTGTGATTATAGGGAATAGTTTTAATAATAATTTTTAAGTTTTATTACACACAGAAGGAATAACATGAATGTATGATTATCGATATTTATTTTATTTATTGCCCACTACAATTACAGCAAACTACAATTACAAAAAAAATAACAAAATAAGGCTAAGATTGCGTGGTATCTAATTGAACATTTCATTTTATCCGAGCAGGCGTCATTATTTGCAAATGTTTCAGTTTCCACAAATCTCTTTAATTGTTTATATAATCTGTTAGAATTTCAGTCGTAATTACCTTTCGTTCACTTTCCTAAAACTTGCTCAGTGAAATATCTCATCATCGTCCATCCACCATGACTTTGACACTTACGCGCATAACTCATTTATCATATCCAATAGGATGCCATGAAACACTATTTCTCTACGTCTTACGTAAACGGCGAGGCACATTCAACAGCTCGTGGTTTTTGCGGCTATTGAGATATAGATCGGTTGAGGCATTGTAACTCGCATTTATCAAGTGCACTCGGTATAACACATAGTTTCATCTCGTAATATAGATAGATGGTTGCTTTATTGAATTAATCACCCGACAAGTTTATTCATGCTTCAAATCCTGTGGTATAAAATAATTCTTTTCACGTAAGATAATGTTGCATCTTGGATAAAAGTAGTGAATTAATTTTTGGCATATTATAAATATGTATATAGTATATTTAGAATAGTTATCAGTATTACATATTATAAAAAAATATATATTATAAATATATATAAATAGGTACTATATAGATAAATATGCAAGAAAATTTTTCGTGAAATTTTTTCTGTTAATATGTTTAATCTTAAAATTTTAAACGGAACCTCTCATATCAATTTTTATAAAATTCAATCTTATAGAAAACAAAAGAATTTAATATATTTTTTACTTACGCTACATTAAAGATTAAAGAAGCTAACGTTTTTATATTTTTTTTTACGTATCTATCGCTTTTAGCGCACTCCTCATCTTTCGAGATAAGTAGATGACGCACGTAGCAACAGATCATATACACACATGTGCTGTATTAAGGTTGAAACGTGGAAAAGGTAGCAAGGAAAAAACATCTCTCTCAGCCATAAAAACAGAACGAAGGGAAAACAAGCGGTTCAATCTTAAGTGCTACAGAACGCTTGGAAGAAAAGGGAGCAAAAATGGATTTTCCTACCTGATTTTCTCGTCGCCTAGAACTGTAATCTTATATAGCGGATCTCCTTATATAACGAATTTCCTCGGTTAATTCTTCATTCTATGAGCACATTCACTTCACTCGAAAGTCGCGCGATCCGAGTCACTCTATGCTCCAAGAGAAAAGCGCCTTTTCAATTTACTTGACAAATCTTCACAGATTCGCCTTCCGATCCGGAACATAGATTGTCCATGACAATCAATAAAAGAGATGAGCGCGAAGCGAATGAGAAAAATGAAAGTGAAATATATCGATTGATTGATTTTTTTTACGACCGTACGTTTTCCGTCCATCAAAATTCAGCTTTAGAAATGGAAAAGAGATCTATCCTCTTCTTGTCTCGATTCTCGTAACATTGCTATTTTTGCTAACTTGCCAATTTCACTTTCAGTCTAATCAGCCTAATTTTTTAATTTGGAGACGTAAGTTTCTCAGGAAAGAGCTTCTGTGTTTTAAAATAAGATATTTATAATTTTTTAAAGAATATAACTGCTATTTTAAGAAATGTAAAAATATAAAATAAGACAATGGTAATAAAAATAAAACAATTAAAATCATAAGATTTTATTTCTGCGACAGTTTGCAAAAATTAGGAAAAAAATGCAAATCTATAAATAATATATGTATATCAATAAAACAAATACTGCTAATATAAATGTTATATCATCTATCTTCGTAATATTCCTGATAATAAAGGACATTACTGGTTTGTGCGCTAATGCAGCGGATTATAGCTGGATAATTTCTCACCGCGATTGAATTGTGGTCCATGGTAGTTCTGTTTTTGTTTCGCGCTACCATTCCTGGTTAGCATATTTGTGATACATACATGTCTGTATGAATAATCTAATTGCGAGGCACATACACAGTACGTTTTCAAATGTTCTCTAATATCGCGTGTAGAATATACTCGAATCTGTGGATATATGGTCACGCTTTACACAAGAGGAGCAGCAGAAACGATGAGAATACAAAATAGCATGAGGAAAAAGCACTATACGGGAGGCGATTTTGACGGAACGGAGAGTACTGAGATGAGAGCCATCGAAAGAGAACGAGAGTCGGCGAGACAAAGCGCATTCGAATGTATATACATATATGGATTATCAGAAGGGGCGTCTAGGCATTCCAATTCGACATAGCCGCTTGACCCGATGATTCCAATTCCAATCAGCCGTCTCTAAATCTAGCTCCCGTTCAAATCCACGCTTCGTATCAAGCTGTCCAGCCGCTCCTCCCGATCTCCTCACTCACGCATAGACTCCGTTTGACCTCACAGTGAAATCGAAACGATCTCGAGAAGATTAGTGGCGCTGTGGTATGATTCGTGTGTCTGCTTTGGAATACGATTCATGATCTTTGGATGTTGATGCTCAGGATTCTCCAAGGTAACGCGTCCCAATCCTATTGAAATATCGTCTATAGAGAGTCGCAATTAGTTCTAAGAGACGTAATCTGATTGAATGCAGATTGAGATAAAAGAAAAATTGTTTCGAGAAATTTAATTAAAGAAGAATTAATTGACTTATTGTTAATAATATAATATAAAAGAAGCAAACGCTTCCAAGTTTCAAAAATTCTACGTGCGTGCGTGCGCGCGCGCGCGCGCGGCGCGCGTGTGTGTGTGTGTGTGTGTGTGTGTGTTAGTTTTAGTCGAGTAGTATATATATATATATATATATATATATATATATA
>NW_012130351.1:8559-11874 GCF_000143395.1 Atta cephalotes | reverse complement strand
CGATATTGTTAATAATCTTTTTATTCCATTATTTTAATTATTTTACATATTATTATGAATAAACTATCTATTAATTAAGAAGTAGCACGAGAACTTCCTTAAAGCCGAGTTAGACTGTTTACAGGGACTCTGCTCCATCATTTGTCACTGTGAAAAAATGGGCAGAATTTAAACATGATCGTACCAGTTTGGCTGATGATGGATATTTAGACAACAATTATGATAATATCGAAAAAGTTCATCAAATAATACTGGATGATCGTCAAATCAAGATTAGAGAAATAGCAGAGACTACAGGCATATTGGAAAAACGTATTTATCATATGAATTCTTTAGTCAATATTGCCATATATTGACTGAAAAATTAGATATGCGTAAGCCGTGCGTTGGGTACCGCGCTTGCTCACTGTGGACCAAAAAATGTTCGAATGAACATTTTCAAGACTCTGTAATTTGATCGAAACAAATCGAATTTTTTGCATTGCTTAATAACTGTTGATGAAACTTGGATCACTATTTCACTTCTGAAACGAAGGAACAGTCATAACAGTGAATTGCAAAGGATGAACCTGTTCCGATAAAGACAAAAATGATTTCATCGGGCGAGAAGATAATGGCAACTGTTTTTTGGGATAGTCATGAAATTCATCGACTATCTTAAAAAGGGTAAAACAATAACGGTGCACTAACGGGTACGCAATCGACGTGAACCTGGAGTTCAACTTTATCAAAAATAAAAATTAACACTGTAGCGCGTTTGTACCTTGTTTGTACCTGTTTGTATCTGTTTGTACCGATCATTATTTTGTTTGTACTTCAAACAGTAAAACAAAAAGAAAAATAAAAAATGATCAGCGCGCATTTAAGATTTTTGAATTTGATTTATGCCATTTGAAAGAGAATCGTTTGTACCCCTTTTGTTTTCATTTGTATTTTTTTTATTTTCATTTGTACCCTCAAAGGATTAAAAAATACAGCGCTCTTCAATTTTACAAAGGCGTTACGGTGTTAATTTTATTTTTGATAAAGTTGGGCGCTAGGTCACGCATCATTAATTGATAAACTGAAAATAGAAATTGCGAAAAAAATAGCCGCATTTGAAGAAGAAGGAAGTGCTGTTCCATCAAAATATCGCATCATCTCACACTTCGACGGTCGCCATGGCAAAAATTTACAAATTGCAGTTCGAATTGATTGACTCACTGATCTATTCACTAGATCTGACCCCCAGCGATATTTTCTGTTTCCTAGGCTCAAAATTTGTTTCAAAGAACAGAAATTTTCATCGAACGAGCAAGTCATCGTAGAAGCCTATTTTATGGAGCAAGATGCTTACTATTTATTTGAATGGATTAAAGGACAACATCAATGGGAAAAATGTGTCAATTTAAAAGAAGACTTTGTTGAAAAATGAAACTGAATTTGACTGAAAAAATACTTGTTTCTATGTTAAAACTACGTTGCGCAAAACTTTTCTAACATCCCCGTAATTACAGGGTGTTTCAGAAATTCATTCGCGGACACAGATTGCATAGCATGATTGTATGTGTCAAAAGAAGTAACTTTTTCCTCTAGCAAAATTGCGTACAAACAGTACTTTTTAAATTTTAAAGAGAGCAATTTTAAGTTAACAAATAAGCTCCACATTACGCATGGCACATACACACAGCATGGCTCAGAGTATGAACATATACGTTATTATTTTACCATTTTGCTAATAAAAACTGCATGATATTTAAGAATCACTATTTTGAATATAACTTATTTAAGAAGAAAATATTTTCCAATTAATATTGCTGAAAAAATGACTGAAAATAAAATAAGTAGATTAAATAAAATAAGTAGATTAGACGACTCGTGAATAACTATGATATTTATACATCATGCAGTTTTTTATAAAATCTTTAGGAAAATAGTGAAAATAACGTACATGTTCATACGCTGAGTCACTGTGTACGCTGCTCCTGATCCATGCGTAACATGGAGCACTCATTCGTTAATTTAAAATTGCTCTCACTTAAAAAATATTATTTGAACGCAATTTTGCCAGAAAAAAAATTGTTTCTTTTGATATATACAATCACGCTGTGCAATTGGCGTCCACGAATTCTGAAACATCCTATAAAAAGTAGGACAATTTTGATATTTATACAATACAATATTTATACAATACAACATTACAATATTATAATACTGCTCAAATAAATCTAATAAATATGTCACAGTTATACATTCATTAACATTCAATGTTCGTGGAACAGTTTCCGTACGATCGAGAGGTCAAACAATGCTAGATGAGGAACAGCTTAGGATGAATGACCGCTTGTGAGTGTAGTGAAATCATGAAATTAATTCTTAAATTCACAGGGAAATATTTTTTATCTTAATTTTACTGTAAGGTTCTGAAAGATGATGCTAATGCAATAATACTTATTTTAGCAATAAAACTGGATTAATTAATTTTATAGCTTTCATTTTTCTCATCAGTATGTATAATTATATATAATTATACAATATATAATCTGATATATGGACATATTTTATATATAACTATATATAACTATATATAACCATTTATATATAATTATATACGAAAAATTTTTTCCCGGGAGTCTGGATCAATTTACGTAATTTACGTAATTTATGTCTGAACATATTATATAAATCAATATAAACAACTATAATAAACGACTTTATCCTTGATGTATATTGATCTAGATAGTTTTATACTAACTATGCTATTTGCATTTTGTTTATGCATTTTTTGTGCTATGTTGCTTTGATAGTGTAAGGGCCATGACATACAAAAAAAATTAAACAGTAAAATGTAAACAGTAAGGAAATCAACCTATTGGATTGACTATGCTCACATTACAGCTTTACGGTCTTTATTGCGATTGGCGATCTTTATGGCGATTCGCTTACTGTTTACGTTTTATTTAGTGAACTCTATAGCTTTGTTCACTTGCTCCAATATACTCCTATCATAACACCCACTCAAATGCGCTCGTTGGAAGAGCAGAAACCAAACTGAAAATCGATCAAAATGTGCAACTAAATCCCTCTAATGCAAAATTGATATTTTGTATTATTATATTGTTTTATATTGTTTTCATTGCCAGGAATTCACTGATTAGCTAATGCTGTTTTACTACC
The DNA here is from genome assembly GCF_000143395.1 of Atta cephalotes. Lineage (NCBI taxonomy): Eukaryota > Metazoa > Arthropoda > Insecta > Hymenoptera > Formicidae > Atta > Atta cephalotes. The sequence continues at coordinate 8,718 of NW_012130351.1, read as the reverse complement.
ATCAGTAGAAAATAGTCAAAATCACTAATATTGATCTTCCTGATTCTTTTCTTGATGCTTGCCTTCCTTTTTTCATCGGGCCACAGTTTTCTATAGTTTAAGAAAAGCTCCATTTACTATATATACTATATATATATATATATATATATATATATATAT
>NW_012130351.1:0-2522 GCF_000143395.1 Atta cephalotes | reverse complement strand
TTTAGCAAATCTAACTTTAGAAAAACTTTTAAATATTATATTATAGCAAAATTCGCTCTTTTTATGCGATCGTTAAAATGAAAAGATCTTGGAATCACCTCCGAAAAGAAAAGAACAGAAAAAAAAAGATGTCGGATACTAACCTCCAACTTTGAGTACCAGTTGGGGTTTCCTCATCAACAGCAAATTCTGCGGCTTGAGATCCATGTGACAGACGTTATGATCCCGTAGATATTTTAACGCTAATGCGAGCTGCTGCAAAAATCTACGACAGGTACTTTCGGGTAGTTTGTGTTTTTTCTTTATGAAGCTCGACAAGTCCCCGCCATCGCAATATTCCATGACGATGTATATATGCCTGTTTTATACGTTAACAAATACATCTTTTTGTTTTTTTATTCAGGAGAAAAGATACATCGATCGAATAAAATTTCTTACTGAATCAGTTATGCACGATTAATCTGATCCGCATTTTAACAAAATAACGATTATAATATCGTAAGTCTCACGTAAAACGAACCCTTCATCCCAGAAAAAATCTTTCATCTCCACGATATACTCGTGCTTGAGGACATTTAACAGCTTGATCTCCGTCACGAGATTGTCGACCGCTGATTTCGAGAGTGAACCTTTGTCCACGCACTTGATAGCGACTACCTCTCGACTCCCGTCCTAAGAATGATCATCACAAAGAACGATAATAACTTTAAAGATTTCGCGATTTGAAACGCGCTTCAAATTTAGTTCAAATTTCGAAGAGTGGCGAAAATCTTTTTTATATATAAATTTAGATAAATTTAAATTTTTTTAGAAGTAGAAGGTGATCCATGTTAATCAATTATACAGTCAATTTTTTCTGAAATTAATGATACGAAAATGTTTTAAATGAAAGTGGAGGGGAACTAAGTATTTTGATTATATTGGTTTTTTTTTCTAAATAGAGTTGTCAAAAAGATACGAACGTCACCTCAACTTCTTTAATGGTATTATATGATTATTTTTAAAAATAATATGATTTCTTTATTTATTCTGCATATAAATTAAAGATCAGGATCCTAACTGGATCCTAAAATTACCGGATATCGGATATCGGATATCCGATAGGGTAGGGGAATATCCGATATCAAATCAGACATCTGGTAGTAATTCGATTAGATATCGAATTTTTCGAATATTCGGTACAAATCCCCCAAAATTCTTTAAAAAAAAGAAAAGGGAAAGTAAGAGAAAACGATTAAGATACAATTATGAAAAAATTAATAATTTACAAGATATTTAATATGTGCCAGAATAAGATATAAAATATCTTGTAAACTAATTGGTTTTCTAATATTTTTATTTTAATATTTTATGCAAAATAAATAGAAGAATCGTATTATATGAAAGAAATCATATAATTCGATTTTAAAAAATGAAGATGATTCATATCATTTTAGTGCCTCTATCTAGAAAAAAAACAACATGACTCTGCTGCAAATTCCCATGGAGTTTTTATAGGTTCCTATAAAGGACTATATATTATATATAAGATTCTGTAGGAATTTGTGTAGTTACCTATAGAATTTGCGCAGCATGTATAGGTATACGTAGGAATTACATTACATACATTCATAGGAATGCAAATAGAGGTACTCACAGGAATGTGGACAAATGCCCCATGAGAATGAAAAGCTCTATAGGATACTATAGGATTTAGTTTGACGTATAATAACACGTAGGCGTACGTAAAACAAAGAAGAAATGCCCCATGCAGACTGAAAATGCCTATCTATCATAGGATGACATAGCACATCTCCTCTATCCTATGTGCGCCTACATGTTTCTGTACGTCAAAGTGTATCCTATAGGTATTTAGTCCTCATGAGGCATCTCTTCCTATGAGTACCTATATCAACTTGAGAGAATAATTCGTAACTCCTAAAAACTGGAAGCCACGATAATAATTAATAAATGAAGTAAGTTCCACGTCCAGTAAAAAAAATTCTGACTGCCATAAAGAATATATATTTATGACTTTTTTGAATCACCACACTTTGTCACGTGACTTTCAATTTTTGGAGTTAAAAAATTATCAAAAATTATCTTAAATTTTTATATTGAATTACATCAGTCGACTACTTTTATAGCATTTTGTACACATTAATATGTAAATTATAGAAACTCACAGAATATTTGTGACTATTTTGGGACTATACAGGATATCTCAAAATATTTGGAACTATTTTTATATGCGGATTAAATTGGACCGAAAGATCTTCTATCATTTTGTAATTTTTACAATTATTACCCAATGAATAGAATGTCTAAAATCGACGCATTAGACAACTTTAAAGTATCTTCAAGAGTTTTTTGAAAAACATCTTGAAATATGTCATAAAGAACTCTGAAAAATATCTTCAAGTTGTTTTACGCGTCGATTTTACTTGCTTATTCGGCAATTTTTAAAAACTAAAAAATTACAACTGGACCGAAAGATCTTCTATCATTTTGTAATTTTTACAATTATTACCCAATGAATAGAA
>NW_012130350.1:7642-10226 GCF_000143395.1 Atta cephalotes | reverse complement strand
TATATATATATATATATATATATATATATATATATATATATATAAATTTAATCACAATTTTCTGAAAAAAGTAAATAGAAATCAAACAAATATTAAAATATAAACGTTAAATTGTTTATTATGACAATATAAAAAATAAATATTTTAATTAATACGATGTTTTTTTTATTTCAATAAAATTACATATTAAAAGGTTTGTAAAGAATAGTTATTAAAAAGGAAAGAAAACCAGAGTAAAACAATATGTCACAATTCACATTTTTCGCCTTGGAGTATAAAAATACTCCTGGTGACTATTTCTGGATTAAGTATTTTATTAATCTTCTTTCGCCTTTTGCGTCGCGCTTTCTCGCAAATTCGAATGAATTAAATCGCCGCTTAATGATTGATTCTGCGACATCATTCGCAATCTGCAAAACAGAAGCTTTCTTTCTAATTATACTTCAGAGTTATCCATTCTTTTAATTTTTATTAATTCCACAAGATTCTACTTCTTTGGATTTAAGGATCTAGAACCTCTTAAAAGTTTTCTTAATTTATTCTACGTAAAAACAATGATGAGCCCTCATTATGCAGTTATCCTTCTTAATCTGCTACAAAAAAAAACCGACAGGCAAATTTGAATCAGTACGGAACGTGGAATTAATCGTCAGTTAAGAAAGTTCACGGTCGATCGATGATCATTAGCATCCTTACCTAGAGATTAATGAAATTATTCAGCACTCTTTTCTCGCCGGACAATCTTGTGCTCCGGTATCATCGATAAGCTCGTTGCATCAATCATCCGACATCGAGCGTGTCGATCTTTGCGAAAGCAGAACGGAGAGAAGAATAGGTCAAGAGTCCGATATGCGGAAGTAGTCGCTAACTTTTAAAATCACATCCCACAATCGCGATGTTTATTTAATATGATCGCGGCGTCGACGCATCGCCCGGTTTTCATCCATCACGTCGTCTTCGCTGTTTCTTTCGATATTATTAAGCTTACCGCAAATACTAAGACAATATAAGGAGTAGCGGCTTCTGAAAGTGCAGACCGGTTATTACATCATTATGCGTGATATATCGCGACCGAACCGCGGCGTGATTAATCACGAAAGATAAATTTCGATGCAATTGCGTACGTACTGTGATAACGGTTAAAAATATATGGCTAAATTTCCTCGTTGGATTTTCAACAAGGCCCGCGAATATTGTTACGCTAAAAAGCACGCTTGGCTTACGGTTGCACGATCCGCCTGCGCTGGCGTTTATAAAATTATAAATTCCACGAGATAAATTTGAAAATCTCACCGCTTAGCCTTCTCGCGTGATGCGGTAGTCGCATTCAACACATTTGTCGCTCTGCGATGGTGATTTGTTATCAGTAGAGCTCTGGACATTAATAAGTAGCGGAATACTTTTATCTACAAATACCAACAACGTTTATCCAATAAGATGTCTTCTTTTATCGACTGCCATTTTAATAGTCTATCGTTCGAGCGCACAGTGTTTTTTTTATATGATTAGTTTCTAGTCTAAAGTCTATTTTTTTATTCCTGTACTAGAAACTCTCTTTCTCGTTTTCGCTAAATATCATATACTATCTCATTTTAATTTCCCAAAGTATGCCAGTTTAGCTGCAAAAAACACTGCATTTAAATTAGGACAATGACTATTTAATTATTTGCGCTACTCTTATTGTTATTTAGAGGCTTTTGAGGGAGAGAAGTTTATCAATTCTATTATTACATAAACAACAATATTTGCGTTATTGAATTACTTTTGTTTGAATTTCAGAGTTTGGAATGTCTCCTCATCCCTGATCTTGAATGAAAAAAATATTAGATTTTATAATATATTAGTACTTTTAATCTGAAGGGAAAGAGGTATAAATCCCCCAACCTGGACGGGGGGGTGATTTATAACTCTAATCTCCGCGAATGTGCGACCTCTGTCAGTGTGTATTCAACAAGACCTCTTAAATATTTTCGGTAGAACGTCTCTCGGTTACATTTGGCTTATCGCTTGTATAAAATAGCGCTCTTAAATATTCATCGTCTGCAACGTCTCGAGCCTTCACTGTGGGTGCAGCCCTGCACCTAATCACGCTTTCCATCCTGGCGCTCTATAACCCGCACGGCGCTGTATTTTTTCTCTCTCTCTTTTTTTTCCCTTCCTGGAAACGTATCGACTCGTTTTTAACGACACGCCAGTCAACGTCCGCGCGTGCTTTCATAAATTACACATTCGCTGCCTGGCTTAACAACTCGCGTATGTAATTTCTGTCATTACATACCGACACAAGCTGAGTCGAAATGTTCCTGCGTGCCACGTAATATCGATTTTATGATAAAGAGTTAACTCTAAGCTCTTATCGTTAAGCGAACGATTACAATGCTGTCTCTTTGTAGAAGCCACGAGGATATGTTGATTTTCGATCTACCGTTTAATGTCGAAAGGAAGCGCAATTGATAGAACACACACACACACACACACACACACACACACACACACACACACACACACACACACACACACACACACACACACACACACACACACACACACACACACACACACACACACACACACACACACACAC
>NW_012130350.1:0-3275 GCF_000143395.1 Atta cephalotes | reverse complement strand
GAGAGAGAGAGAGAGGCGGTGGATGTGCGATAAATCGAGGAAGCAGCGATAAACCTCGGGAAACGGTCGGGAGTTAACCAGCGGACTTAAGTGATACGATTTAAAACGATCGCGACGGTAATGGAACGGACGAGTTTCCTTTTAACAACAAGACGCGCGTTACGAGCGTGCAACTCACGCCGTTCCCGGAGGGAGGGTCACGCGGGGTCGAGAGTTAACGACCTCGAAATATACTTCCTGGAGAAGGACGCGTTTCATCTACGGGGGTGAAAACCTCCTCCGCGAGGAGACGGAAGAGGAGAAGGTAGACTGGCGCAATGTAACGAGAGCAACAACTGTGGCGCGTGTTCCATTAACAGGCAACCACCTGCGCGCGAATAAATGCAGTTACCGCGATGTAACCGCGTTTCTCATGTATACCGCGACCTGGCTGGATGCTCTTATCCTGGTATACGATACCAGTAGAATAAGCAAAACACTGTGCGACTTCTACCCGTGTAATTCAGAGCTCGCAGTCGCGAAACGAATGGAAGGCAGACACGAAATTGCACTCGTGAGGAAGTCTTCGAGAAATCGATCTTTGGTTCCGATTCGTGTACACTACGAAATAACTCGGAACGAAAGATAACCTATTATATGTATCATAAAGTTAGATTAATGTAAAAATATTTTTTAATGAAACTGTATTTTCTCATAAAAGATGTTTTTTATAATATTTATTATTATATTACAATTAAAAATATATTAAATTAATAAAAGATAATATTTTTTTTAGAACTCCTTCAAAATTATAATTCAGATGAAAGTTTTTTTATTGCATTATTTCAAATCTAGCAAGCATATTTTTAGATATCTGTAGTTATGGAATTTTTTAATAAAATTATTTTTGATAAAATTAGAGTCATCTTTTTCGTAAAGTTTTTGTTCTACAAAAATACATATTAAAATAAAAATATTTTATTATTTTAATTAATTTCTTTCAGGAATTTACAGGAATATGTAACTATACGAGAATAAAGAAAAAATTTAATTGTTAATTTTAGATTACTAGATCGAATTACAGCCGCCCTCTATAAATCTGAATTTTATAAATATTTTATTTAAAAATTAATTTTGATATTTTTCGATTTATTTGCACAAAATGTCGCAATTAATAGATTTTTAATATTAAAACAATGATGCTTGGATTCGTGAAAAACAGAATCCTTAAATGGATATATTTTTCGATTCGCGATTTAATTATTTGATTTAAATGTTATTGGATTTAGAAATTATTGGATTTAAAGTTCGAAAAATTCCTCGGGGATAACTTAATACGTGTAATTTCACAAGTATATACAGCTAAAGCTGAATTAAAGCTAAAAAATTATTAGATGCGATAATAATAAATTTTAGAAAGGAGGTAGAGATGTATATGCACGATATGAGTAGAAAACGGCATTTCATGGCAAAATGATCGTTGCCATTCACCGTTCCACTTCCGTTTAACGGACGCTCGCGCGTACGTGACTTTAATTTCTGACGCGGGAAAGTACGTCCGTCGCGAAAAAAAAGGCAACGGAAATCGATACTTCGTGTAATGCATTCAAACAACTACGTGACGTAAAATATCGCGGATAAATATAACGCGTGCACCGTTTTGAATTTCCTGTAATTAAAAAATCGTGCGATCTCGCGCGCGTCCGGGTGTTCCTCTGCGTCGGATTTTCTGCAATTAAACGTCACGTAAATAAACGCGAATTTCGCGCAAGTAAATAAAATCGCACGGGGATATTAATCAAAACGTATTAAAAGAGTAAGCTGTTTCCGTAATATGTAATATACGTCGCTATACGCATAAACATGTGCCGTACTATATTCTTTAAATATTATTATTACAAATTACTACCTTATCTATGTGCATAAATACCTACAAAACATAAATATAAAATATAAAATATAAAATATACAAATTAACGGAGTAATTAGCATCGAAAATCGCTTATAAATGATTAAATTCGCAATAATTTATCAAAAATAAATTGGACTTAAGTGAACGGGGCATGGAAATTAAATTACTAATTACGACTAATTGCGGGCGGTTATGTTTAATTAATTATCTGCCGAAAGATGGCTTCCCTTCTGGAAATCAGATGCCATCGCGCGGTGCGAGGCCTGTCTTTCGAGGAGGAATCATCATGCGGGAGAGAACAAAGCGGACGGCACCTCGTTGCTACGATCGTTATCTGAAAAAATCGCAAAGATACGGGACGGTAGTCCAAGCTCGTGCACGGATCAGATAACACATTAATCGCAGCTTATCGCCGCATCGAACGTGTACGTCAAGTACGCTCAAGTTTACTCTCTCCGTTCAACCCTTCGGGCGTTTACCTTCCTCGGTTAACACGCGTGTCACGCATCCGGGGCGGTCTCGTCGTTACGTTGATTAGATATACACAGATAACGGTGATGGCTGCCGCCGGCACAGCCTCTGTCCTTAGAATAAGAGCGGAACGAGCAGGATTAGGCGAGATAAGTGGAACTATTCACGGTGTGGTCAGCCGCGGCAGATAAGCGGTTCAGGACGAAGCGGCCGGGATTACGCGCACGAGTACGTTTACCAGCCGCTAAAAATCGGTTAACGTCAGCGGAACATGTGACGATTCAGCCGCTAATTGTGCGGTCTCGCGTGCACGCGTCCCCTTTTAATGGCCAAATGCAATTGCGCCTCCGCAAATGTAATTGTATCTACACTGGAAAAAATAAACTATATACTTTAATAAATAAATATTTGTTTAAATAGTACTAACTCGATATTTATTAAAAGCAAATATTTAATTGATGTAGGAACCAATTTAATTTAACTTCTTTTTTATTAAGTAAATAAAAGTTTACTCAATTAAAAAAGATAGTGAGAGTCTAAGACTAAGCTATGTCAATTCACGTATTTTGATAAATTATTTATTTATTTACTAAAAATAAATGTTGAATTAATACTATTGAAAAGAATATTAAGATTTAGTAAATTTTTCTCTCAGTATACTCTCGATTATGCTTAAACTAAGAAAAATAGTTGAAATATTTGCAAGCTATGTTACAAATGTTTTCTTTATATTTATTGATTATTTTTAAAAAAATATAAATATAGTGACGAAACACATTTTACATTTTAAAGAAATATTAGGTGTGGGAAAAAATTCGTGTGTGTNATCTNTTGTCTACGTACTCTACTCGTACTACTACTCTACTACGTATACTACGTACTACGTATACTACGTACTAACTACTAACCTACT